>NW_007730814.1:271726-278219 GCF_000696425.1 Galeopterus variegatus | reverse complement strand
TGGGCGGGCGCAGCACCGAGGGTTGCGATCCCGTTGCCGGTCCGGTCCGGTACGGGCGCAACACTGAGGGTTGCGGTCCGTTGCCAGACACAAAAAAAGACAAAAAGGAAAAAAATAATAATAATCTAGCATATTTATATACTCCTTAAAAGAGGGCTTGAAGAGGTGGACAAACTACAGCCTCTGGGCCAAGTCTGGTTGGCCACCTGTTTTTGTAAATAAAGTTTTATTGGCACACAGCCATGCCCATTCATTTGTGTACTGTCTGCAGCTGATTTCACGCTACAACAACAGGTTGAGCAATTGCTGCAGAGACTGAATGATCTGCAAAGCCTAAAATACTTATCATCTCTACAAACACTGTTTTATTTTCCAACCCCTGACCATTACATGTAAGGGTACTTCAAAAAGTTCATGGAAAAATAGAATTAAAAGATAAAACGAATATTTCCATGAAGATTTTGAAGTACCTCGTATACTTAATAAATAGCAACTGTAATTACTCTGTGGTAGCAATGCTCATTTTGAAGACCTTTAAAAATACATAAAAGTATAAAAGAGACAATAGTAACTGTCCCTAATCCAATCGTGGTTGGAAATCCAATTCCCCACCATTGGATTAGGGACAATGTGGCAAACTAATGTTAACATTAGTCAACCAGTGTTAACATTTTAGCAGTCTTTTCCTCTGGTCTTTAGGTTACACAAGTATATGTTAACACAGTTGCTATCACAGCGTGGGGACACATGTACAGTGTGCATCAATCAGGTTCCATCAGAGAAGCAGAGAAGCCAGTCAAAGCTAAGGGGAGTCAAACCACATAACAGACAGAAATTCTCTAAAAGAAAATGATATTTGTTCTAGAAGGGGCACTGCAATGGCAGTATGTGTGCCATATGTACGTATTCAGAGGTAAAGAAAGACAAAGGTCTTTAAAGGAAAAATGAGAAGGATTACATAGTTGTTTTGAGATAATTATCCTTGGCTATAAGATAATAACAAGGGTGATGCTAGTCTGAGGTTGCACAGGCAGTTGCTGGGCAGATGTCCTTGCAGAAGGGTTTTTTTTCTGTAAGGTTGTGATGGCTTTTGTGCAAAGTTGTGACTTCTGCAGTCATTTGTGATAGTTCTTGTTATCAGGAGTTTGTGATACATTCCCAGAAACATTCCCAGACAAAGAATCTAGGCAAATTAGTCATTGTGTGAGTATGATTCTATGTGTGTATGTACGTATTTTACATGTGGAATTTTCATGCACCATTACATTTTTTTTACAAAACTATTTATTTTGAAATAGCTGAGAAAGGAAGGAAAACAGTAGTATGGACTTTACAATCAGAAACACATTGATTGGAATCCCAGATCCCACTTTTTTATCTGGACTAACGCTCCCAGCCTGGAGACTTCAATCCATTAACCCCACATACCACGACTCACATACATGACCCCTGACCTCACTTCCCTCCCCACAGCACAGATCCCGTGGCCATCATCGTGACTGCTTCTTTACAACCCCTCTCAGCTCACTTGTCCCTCTCTCCCTCTGTCACACTTACCTGGCAAAGCTGCAAATCTGCTTATACTTGATGCTCTAACTAGTCTATGTCTGTACCCAGCAGCTGAATAGTGATTGGTGAAAAAGACCCAACTGGGCTGATGGCCTCACCCGGTATTTGTGAGTGTGGCCCTCCCCAGCCTCTCCACACTGCCCAGCAACCCATTTACACATCTGCACGCTCCCAAACAGCTACGAACAGCTTCTTCCTTCTCAGCCCCCTCCCCACGCCTCACACTTCATTGAGAAAACAGGGTCAGCCAAACAGGAAATCTCATCCTCTTACCTCCCACATCTACTCACCTCTGCATCTGGACCCACGAGCTCAGACCCTCTCCACTCACAGTGGCAGAAGTGACCCACCTCTTGTCGAAGGCTGACCCCTCTGCTCACACTCTCCTCCTCAAGGATGCCGACCCAACAATTAGCCCCTCTTTCCAGCATCACTGGGCTCTTCCTTACTCTATCAATCCTATTCACACATCAGCAAATGAACACCCTGAGCTACCTCCCATTTTAAAATCTAAATGAGCCCTAAGTGCTCTCACCAGTCAGGTCAGGTTTTGAAAGATCTAAACGGTACACTCTGATGGGACAGTCAGGCAGGGTCTGGAGTGACTGCTACCATAGCTTGGAATGCCAGGTGACCTTCTCTGGCTGGGGGATCATCTTCACGGCCTGCAGATGCCCTGTACCTTCTGTCCATCTTCCCTGCAGCTCTGTGGGAGAAACCCTTCTTTCACAGGATGACCACTCCCCACAACTTCTACGTTGACGAGAGCACAACAGTCAAGGTGCCCATGATGCTGCAGGATGAGCATCACCACTGGTACCTCCACGACAGATACCTGCCCTGCTCGGTGCTGCGGATGGATTACAAAGGAGACGCCACGGCGTTGTTCATTCTTCCTGACTGAGGCAGAATGAAGCAGGTGGAGGAGGTTTTGACTCCAGAGATGCTACTAAGATGGAACAACTTGCTTCAGAAGAGGTAAAGAGTGTGCTGCAGTGTGCTGAGTCTGCAGAACTACCCTTCAAATGTACCCTTCTAATGAAAGCCAGTGTCCCAAAATAGGGAACGATCGCCAGATTATGAAAGAATTCTCGCTTGCTCCAAGACTTTACATGGGTTCTCCTACTATATTTAAAATTCGACTTTGCCATCATCAGCGAAAGGAAAGCCATACTAGTAGTTAAAAAGTCCTGGGTTCTAGACGTGGCTCTTCTGCTGGGTCAAGTGACTTTGCCTCTCTGAGGGTCGACCTGTGCAATGAACAGGTGGACCTCTGGCCAGGACGGCTGGCTGCACTGGCATAGATGGTTCAAGCAAACCTCACCCACCCACCCGAGGAAGTAGCACAGAAGCTTCCTATTGCCTGGGGCTGTGAGTGGAAAGTCTCCAACCACATATTTAAAAAGGGCCCCAGCCCGAGGTCACATGTGGATGGAAAACTCACACAACTGTTGTGGGGAGGGAACCCAACCCAAAGAAATCAACTGATTCACATCAGTGAAACCCATGGTGACTCAACACAGGCAAAGGCAAAATGCCACATAGGGAGACTTGCAGCTCTCTCCCTGGGCATCTGCACCCCCACAGAGAGCAACCTTTGCTGAAGGGGAGCTCCCACGGGCAGGAGGCTGCACAGACAGCAGGCCCTGGGGGCAAAGGAGCCTGGCTTTCAGCCACCGCGAGAGCTCATGTGAGGGGCGGCACCAGCCCAAGTGTTTGTGGCACCAGAACTCGGATGGAGTGGAGCCAGGCAGAGGGTGTCACCCCAGAGAGCTCGGCCCCACCGGGATATGACATTCACAAATCTCATGTTCTAACCGTGTCCCTCTCAGGAATTTCTACAGGAAGGTGGAGCTGCACTTCCCCAAGTTCTCCATTTCTGGCTCCTACGCACTAGACCAGATTTTGCCTGAGCTGGGCTTCACAGACCTGTTCTCCGCACGCGCTAATTTCTCTGGAATCACCAGACAGCTGAACCTGAAGGCATCCAAAGTAAGTCATTGCCAGTCATCCACTCCTAGACACCTTGGTGGGGGATCTCTGCCCCTTGTGAGCTGCTGGTGCGGGGCACTGTCCCTGCCAGCAGGTGGAGTTTCAGGGCCTGAGTTTGTTCACTTGTCTGCAGGCATCAGCATCCAGGAGCCAGCCTGCTGTGGGCTGGGCACGGTGCTCGGTGCTGGAGACACAGTGTGGGCCCTGTCCCTGCCCTCAGAGAGCTCCCCAGTCAAGTCAGCGAGGCAGCGTCTTCACAGATCATGGCAACTGAGGGGGATAAATGCAATGACAGGAGCAGAAGAAGGAGCCAGGCGAGGCTGGGTTGGGTGCGTGCGTGCCGGTGAGACTTCTCAGACAGTAGAATGAGACCCAGGACTTCAGCTAAGAAAAGCGAAAGTGTGCTGAGGGTAGAGTCTTAGGTTTAAGAGATTGATTTCAGGTCTGCCTCGTATGGCATTGGGGGTTACCTCATCTCTGAATTTATTTTCCTCATCTGTAAAATGGACGTAATACTACTGACCTCATAGGATGACTATGAAGATGAAATAAGAGGACTCGTGCAGAGCAGGGGCACAGAGTTAGTGCTCAGTTCATGACAGCTACTGAAATAGGAGGTCGCTGCTCCACCATCCACCCGGTACGGGAGCCCTGGCCGTGGTGTCCCCAGTAAGGGGCTGTGTGAGCTGTGGAGTGCAGCGTAGATCACCAGCAGTTTCTGGTCCTCCCAGGCGTGTTCAGACCCCCACTTGTGTTGTCTCGGAGACGTGCTGTCTCGGAGACAATGTCTGTCATTTCTCTCCCAGAGTTTCCACAAGGCCACCCTGGACGTGGATGAGGTTGGCACCGAGGCTGCAGCGGCCACCGGCTCCTCCTTCAAGCTGTTCTCTGCCCAGAAAAATCAGCGAGTGCTCTGGTTCGTGTGTTGTCTCGGAGACAATGTCTGTCATTTCTCTCCCAGAGTTTCCACAAGGCCACCCTGGACGTGGATGAGGTTGGCACCGAGGCTGCAGTGGCCACCGGCTCCTCCTTCAAGCTGTTCTCTGCCCAGAAAAATCAGCGAGTGCTCTGGTTCGACCGGCCCTTCCTCGCGGTGATCTTTTCCACCAGTACCCAGAGCGTCCTCTTTCTGGGCAAGGTTGTCAACCCCACGAAACCATAGCCCTCCCAGGGCTGGCTCGTTCGTTACAGGCAACGGGATGGGGCCGGGGAGGGCTGGGCACGAGCTGCTCCGTGTTCAGAGTGGGGACGAGGGACATGAAGAGGCCTGGGGCAGAAAGCTCCGGCCAGAGGGAGGGTGGGGATGGGGCCAAGAGGGGCACGGACTGGACGCCCCACTCCCTGGGGCGGTGCAACCCCAGGCAGACTATCTACCCGTTTTGCACAAGTTTCTGCTGCTGGAAAGTGGGAGCCCTCCCTCCCAGGTGAGAAGAGACTGGGCCAGTAGATTGCCCACAGGGAGATGCTCAATAAACGCATCCTTTTCCTGTCCCTCTGGGATTTGCCCTGTGTTTGCCTGGATGTCTGGTCTCAGACACAGGGCACGAGGAACTATAGGTTCCAGTGGGTTGTCGAGGTCTGTGCAGAAAGGGGACGTGGTATGGGCAGCCAGCTGTTCCCAGTCAGGGCTAGTGCTTTGTTCCAGACTGGGGTTCAGCAGGCCTGGGCAGGGGAGGGCACTGCCCAAGGCCACCTTGACAGACACCTGGTAAAGAAGGCTCCGTGAGGCGCCACCCCCACATGTGGCCTTGGAGATGTGGCCAGTACCTCTCTGTGGTCAAGGGGTGAAGTGCAGACGCGTGAGACTGGACCCAGGAATCCAGTCCCCTCCCAGCCCTGCTGCTGATGTGCCGTGGGTGTTCGGGCAAATCCCTGCCCCTCTTGGGCCTCAGTTTCCCCACCTGGGTAACATGGGCTGGCCCAGGTGGTCCAGCTTCCACCCTTTGAATAGATGGGGTGAATTCTCTGAGGAGGGTCCACCCAGAGTCTGAGAACGAAGCCCTCCCACTCCCATAAGAAGGGGTAGGCTGGTAGGCGCTGGCTTTCTTCACCCCAAACCTCAATAATTTTTGGCAAATGCATTTCTCTGGGCAGGACCAGAGAGTTTTCTCAATGGCCAGTGGTTTGGCGGCAGGCTCGGCTCTAGCATGGAGCTGCATCCAGTCCAGCCAGGAGGGACCCCTTTCTTTTCCTGGACCCACGACAGACACCTGGTAAAGAAGGCTCCATGAGGCGCCACCCCCACATGTGGCCTTGGAGATGTGGCCAGTACCTCTCCGTGGTCAAGGGGTGAAGTGCAGACGCGTGAGACTGGACCCAGGAATCCAGTCCCCTCCCAGCCCTGCTGCTGATGTGCCGTGAGTGTTCGGGCAAATCCCTGCCCGTCTTGGGCCTCAGTTTCCCCACCTGGGTAACATGGGCTGGCCCAGGTGGTCCAGCTTCCACNTGGCCAGTGGTTTGGCGGCAGGCTCGGCTCTAGCATGGAGCTGCATCCAGTCCAGCCAGGAGGGACCCCTTTCTTTTCCTGGACCCAGCTCACCCCCCCACTTGAGGGCCAGGACAAGAGTGCCTATAATGCTTTGCATGAATTGCTTGCCCTCTGGACACCAGCCAAGTGGCCCATTTTGCTCCCTCAGTCCAGGTTGCTGGCATAGTCAACATTAGAAGTCCTGGGTTCAAATCCCACCGCCACTTCTTAAAAGCTGTGTGGTCTTGGAGAAGTCACTTCACTTCTCTGGGCCTCCAGAATCTCCATCTATAAAATGGGGGTGATGATAATACTACCTACTTCGGGGGATTGTTGTGAAGATTAAACAGTTAATATTTTACTGTTTTGTTTTTGTGTGCGTGTGTGTGTGTGACCGGTAAAGAGATTGCAACCCTTGGCTTGGTGTCGTCCGCACCGCGCTCAGCCAGTGAGCGCACCAGCCAT
>NW_007730814.1:268748-270508 GCF_000696425.1 Galeopterus variegatus | reverse complement strand
AGCCAGTGAGCGCACCAGCCATCCCCATATAGGATCCGAACCTGCAGCAGAAGCACTGCTGTGCTCCCAGCGCCACACTCTCCTGAGTGAGCCACGGGGTCGGCCCAAGATTAAACAGTTAATATGTACGTGAAGTCTTAAAAGAGTGCTGTGCAAGCGTTAGCTATATTATTATATTACCATTATTCCTGTAGCCATCTACCACCACCGGCTCTGAGTTGCGGGTCTCTCTTCACCAAATCCAGCTGCCACCAGGGGTCCCAAAACTCTTCTCATTTTGGCATTTTTACTACTAGGAAAATTGACACAGGATCCCAGCAGAGGGGAGGTTTCAAAACGGGAGAAATTTAGTAGGCCTTTCTCCTCATGAAGCTGGTTACTTAAATTTCTAATAGAGCTTCCAGAAGGTTCTAGGATAAGCATTTAGCTCTCAGCTCTCTGTCCTTCTCTTGGTAAATCCAGCTGGGACAGAAATCTCTCTTCACAGTCTGTTCTGGATTGAAAGATGGGGGCTGTTATTTTGAGACCAGCTCAAGGAGTCATCTAGGCTTCAGGAATGGTGGTCACTTGCTGCATCCTCTCCAGGGCTTTCTCGGTGTCCAGGAGGCCGTGACCATGGGCTCAAAAACAAGACCTGGGTGGCCCAGCCCTTGCTTCTGGCAAGCAGGACGTCTCACTGTGACAGGCCCAGATTTTCACTGGTGACCAGGGAGAGCAGGCTGGAGAGACACCTCCAGCATTGAGGATTGTTTGAGAGGTAAAAAATTCCAGGGATTGTGTGACATGGTCCCTGGCCCAAATAATACTATAACCAAAGGAATAGGCTCATTGCTGGGAAACCAGGAAACCAATATGTGGAGCGAAGACAGATTACTTTTTTTATAGGGGAAAAAGCCATTGCAGAACGGAGGAAGGCAGGGCAAAGGCCAAGGAAGCTCCTCTCTCTTCCTGTCTCTAAAATACAGCCCTGAGCTGGACAGAAAAGCCTCAGGAGAATNTCCTCTCTCTTCCTGTCTCTAAAATACAGCCCTGAGCTGGACAGAAAAGCCTCAGGAGAATATTGAAAAAGGAAAGTTCCCAAAGGAGGCAATTGCTGAGCCAGACCATTCTGGTGCTAATCACATTTACAGGGACCTGTAAATGCTCGAGGACCCTCAGGGCCCTCTAAGACTCAGAGGAATGCACACCCTCCTTTCCACCCCTTGATTTTACTGGCCGAAGGGCAAACCTGCTAAGCTCGGCTATGGATCCGTTTCCCCCTGTACCTACTAGGAAGTTGGGTTCTGTTTTTCAACAGCCAAGCAAGAAATAAAGTCAGTCCTGGTCTGCCTCATTCCCACCTCTGTCCCCACAGAGGCAAAGGGCAGGTGGGCTCTAGAGTAGAAGACAAGCCTGAAAGGGGGCCAAGGTCTAGGGTTACTATGGCAACACATAGTAACCAGGGTGGTGTGTAAATGAGTGAAGCCCTGGTGTGATGAAGAGGAGGAAAAGGGAGAGTCACCCTCAATTCAGTATGGAGAGTGACACCTCCTTATCCTGACTAAGCTCATCCCTCCCTTACTCAAAAACAATCAATGGCTCCCTATTACCTACAAGATAAAGTTCAAAGGCCTCTGTCTGCAGGCAAAACCCTCCCTGATCGGGTCCCTGCCTGCCTCTCCTGCCTCAGTGCCCCATCTCATGTATCCAATGATTTCACTCACAGAAAGCTTTGCCGTTTTCCCAGGTTGCCCATAGCCTCCCACCTCCAAGCCTTTGCT
>NW_007730814.1:265835-268147 GCF_000696425.1 Galeopterus variegatus | reverse complement strand
TCACAGAAAGCTTTGCCGTTTTCCCAGGTTGCCCATAGCCTCCCACCTCCAAGCCTTTGCTCCTGCAGGTCCCGTCCCTAAGAATCTACACTCTACCAAGATCTCACATAAACACCTCATCTTCTCCCTGAGGCAGACTGTCATCCTCTCATCAAACATGGTTGGCCTGATAACGATTTCTGTCCCTGCCACCCTAGCCCCTATTACATGGGAGATCTTGAAAGCGGGGCCATGTTCACCCTGCGTTCCTTTAGCTCACCTGGCCCCAGTGCCAACTGGGTATGGTGGAAGCCCACCCAGTGTTTGTTGAATGAATGAATGAAAGACTAGAAAGGGTTGAGCTGTGAGCAAGGTCACTGGGCTATTTGTTCTGCTTCGCCACCCCTTGACACAGCCCTGGAATTGATTGGGCAAATATTTAGTCCAGCTCCTCAGATGTCAAAATGCCCTTTGGAGCATTAAAAAAAATAAAAAGGCTCCGTGCAGGAGATCTTGTCTCTCCAGAGCAGTGCCTGGGACCTCTGTTCCTGTTTGTTGCGCCCCCGTGAGGCCTCTTGCTTGTGTGGCTCTCAGAGGAGCCATGTGCTTGTGAGTTCATAGTCGTCTTCCAGCAGGAAAAAGAAAGTCTTTCTGCATTTTGCAATGGGAAGGCAGAGGGAGACAACACTAATCGCAAAGACATGGTCTGGTACCCGGGAGACCCTAGATTCCAGTGGAGGGTGACAAGTTTTCATGATTCTGATAAATGGATGTGTTAGAAAAATGCGGGGCGAGTTCATTTGGTTATTCGTTCTTTCATTCAGCACATAGTTGTTACGTGGGGATTGGCCATGAAGGAGATAGGAAAAAACAAACTGTTTTTCCTACTCTGACACTTAACACACTTCACCTTTGGGCACCAAAATGTGTGTGGGTTTCTCTCCACCAACCAATTGTTGAGTAGACACCAACTGGGTGTCCTACAATCAATCCAGTTCAATGCAATTCAATTCGATTCTGACACTACCTACCTGGAGTTAGCACAGACCCCACCATTAAAGGCTCGGTCCCAAGAGATTGTCCCCACTTGAGACGCCGATCACAGGTAGTAGTCTGTCACCCACACTTGTGACCAACCAGCTGTAAATCGAGGCTCCCACAACCCCCTCCTCAGGTTCAATTATTAGCTAGGAGGGCTCGCAGAACTCAGGGAAACACTTATGTTTACTGGTTTATTGTACTTATAAAAGATACAGATGAATGCCAGATGGAAGGGATGCACAGGGCAAGGTATGGGGTGCGGAGCTTCCTCGCCCTCTCCAGGTGTGCCGCCCTCCAGGCATGTCCATGTGTTCAGCTAGCTAGAAGCTCCCAAACCCTGTCCTTTTGGGTTTCTGGAGGCTTCATTACATAGACATGATTGATTACATCCTTGGCTGTCGGTGATCAGCAGCTCAACCTTCGGCCTCCCTTCCTTCCCTGGAGGTCAGGGGTGAGACTGAAAGTTCCAACCCTCTAATCACATGGCTGGTTCCCCTCATAACTGGTCCCTATCCTGAGGCTATCCAGGAGCCCACAAGAGTCACCACACTAGAACAAAAGATGCTCTGATCACCTAGGAAATTCCAAGGGATCTAGGGGTTCAGACATTACTATCACTCAAGAGATTACAAAGGTCTTAGGAGCTGGGTCAAGAACCAGAGTCAAAGACCAAATATTAGAACAAAACATTCTCCTAGTACCCCTGTCTACAAAGGTGTTAGGAGCTTTGTCCCAGGAACTGAGGGGAGAGACCAAATATACATTTCCTATTGTATCAGAATATCACAGGCTGCTAGCCAGGAAGCTACAGGCACCTCCCCAGTATAGGGGGAGGTGCTTGAAGTTAGGAGATAAATTGCAGACAAGGCTGCAGTCTCAGCTCCTCCATTAACTGTGTGCTGTGGGGCAATCACTTTACCTCTTTAGATCTCAATTTCCTCACCTATAAGTGGAGGTGTCAGGTGGGGCACAGAGACCTGCAGCACCTGTAGCAGTGGAAACAGGAGGAGGGACGTGGATCCACTGGACAGACAGACCTGGAGCCCCTGGCTTCTGTTTGAATGTAGTGGGTGAAGGCGGAAAGGAGACTGCTCTGTCCTTGACCATCCGGGAAGGCAAGGGGTCCTTCTCAGAGAAGGGGTGGATCTTTACTAGTAATTCCCACGCTCTGAGCACCTGCAACGAGCAAGGCACAGTGCTGAGTGCTTTCCAGGAGTTATCAAGAGCCGCGGAGCATCCAAGTATAGAACGTGGACTTTGGAGCTAGGACCCCTGAATTCAAACCTGAAATC
>NW_007730814.1:182099-265375 GCF_000696425.1 Galeopterus variegatus | reverse complement strand
GAGCATCCAAGTATAGAACGTGGACTTTGGAGCTAGGACCCCTGAATTCAAACCTGAAATCCACTAGATTACTGAGTGTATTTGTTTGCTACGGCTGCTGCAACAAAGTACCAGAAACTGAGGGTTTCACCAGAAGAACTTTATGGTCTCGCAATTCTGGAGACCAGAACTCTGAGATCAAGGTGATGTTGGAGGTAGGGTCTAGGGGGCCCAGCAGTGGCTTCAACCTATCCATCCTCTTACCAGGTTCTTGACTCTGCCACAGGAAAGAATTCATGGGCAGAATCACAGTAGAAAGTGAGAACACATTTAATATAACAGATAAGAAATGCAGGTTCCATGGAGAGAGTGCGGCATAGCTCAGAGACTGAGCAGGGCCCACACCAAGTTCAACACAAAAGTAAGTTCAGTGCAGACATCAGGTCTAACACAAAAGCAAGAAAGACGTACTTAATGTTCAGTACAGAGCACAGGCTGGCTCAAGAGAGTGAGCAGCCACTTGCTGATAGTAAGTTTGATACAAAGTAAAGCACACAAACCTCAGCCAGGGATGTGTGCCTCGCCTCCAGGAGAGTGAGCAACAATCCCACCTTCTGCTGGGATTCAGCTTTTATGCCTTCACTATCTAAGCAATATTCAATTAAGGGGACGGTTCCCAGTTAGGTAACATTTAGTCTTGCACATGCTCAGTCAGTCTCTTCCCGGAGCGCATTCATTGCTCAGACCCTATCACACGCACCAGGCATATTCAAGAATATTCTGTGCTCTCTTCTGAGCGTGCCCAGCCACTGGATTTGTATGTTTCCTTGTGCTCTCTTTTTCCTCCTGTTGGTGCTGAAAATAGATCTAATTAGCAACAGTAACTTTCCTACAGGGGGAGCTTAGAGGAGGGGGCCTTAGGCCTCAGGGAGTGGCTGGAAACCCAGAAGAATGTCCTAAAACCTGAACCCAGGGAAACTGAGCACCTCCTATATCAAAGGTGTTGGTTCTCCCTGAGGCTATGAGAAAGAATCTATTCCATGCCTATCCCATAGCTTCTGAGTGTTTGCTGGCAATCTTTGGAATCCCTTAGATGTAAAAACATCACCTCAATCTCTTCCTTTATCTTCACGTGTGGTTCTGTCTGTGTGCGTGCCTGTGTCCAAATTTTCCCTTTTTAAAAAAAGCACCAGTCACATTGGGTTAGGAGGCAATTTTCCTGCAGTATGACCTCATCTTAACCAATCACATCTGAAAGGACCCTATTTCCAAATAACGTCATATTCTGAGCTACTCAGAGTTAGGGTTTCAACATCTGAGTTTGGTGGGGGTTGGGAGGGGACATAATTTGGCCCATAACAGTGGGTGTGAGACTTGAGCCATCTCTCTGTGCCTCAGTTGCCTAACCTGTAAAATGGAGATGGCCATACCGGACTCATAAGACTATTGGGGATATTCGATGACTTACTATATGTAAAGAACTAAAACTGGTGGCTCCTTATCAGTGCTAATACAAATGTTAACTATTGTTATCTTGAAACTGTCAACCAAAGATTTAAAATTTATTTACATAATACCGGACTCATAAGACTATTGGGGATATTCGATGATTTACTATATGTAAAGAACTAAAACTGGTGGCTCCTTATCAGTGCTATACAAATGTTAACTATTGTTATCTTGAAACTGTCAACCAAAGATTTAAAATTTATTTACATTAAACTTTATAATTAATAGATTTTCTCCCTTCTATTTAGCCTGTAAGTATGTGACTAATGGTTTATCTCAGCTTGGTTTGTAGAAAATGCTTAACTAGGGTGAAGTGTCTGGCCTGAACCAGTGAAAATCAGATCTCAAAGGTGGTGCAGGTGCTGATGACCCCAAGTTGACCACAGATGAACTTATGACATGGCAGGGCTAAAATCCACCATGTTAATATCAACTTCCCCCAAATGTGTATGTGCAACCTATGGACCAGCATGCAGACGTCCTGCTCAATCACAGAATCGAGCTGCAGTTCATCTTTCCTTTTAACCAATCCAACCCTGCCAACTTAAAATTCCTTACTGAGTGTGGAAGTGTGGGCTAGTGTTAAATTGGCTGATAAGATTTCACCAACTCGGGTTCTTTGTCCCCAACACCTTAAAACCCCAAACTGGAAGCAGGATGAGGAGGTAAATTGGAGCTACACTCCTGCTCCCTTGTTCAGTCACCGCTCAATAAATCTTTATTTCTGCATAAGACTGGTGCTTTGATAATTGGCTTGTCATTGCATGTCAGGCGGAAACCCAATTAGGTTTGGTAACAAACTCGGTGACCCAGATGGGACTCTAAGTCTTGTCTGAACCCTTGTTTGTCGACCTGCACCAGAATTGGTGATGTCTGGTGGTCAGTCTGCACAGTCACCTGGGCCATTTTGCCTTCAGAGGTGCTGGACCAGCAGGGTACCACCAAACCTCAGCACTTCTACTTTCACTTCTGTGAAGAGAAAGCCGGAGAACAGACGTCTTTTGGGTGAGTAGACTCAGCAGAGGTGGCTGAGCCTTTTGCTGTTTCTTTTCTCTCAGTTTTGAGCCTTGGTAGACCTCCATTCAGGGGCCGTGGTTCAGGGGTTTCTACCCCATTAATAGAAAGGATCGCAGGGCTCACTCACAGTTACTCTTGGATTTTTAGGAATTTGATTTGGTTTGGTGCCTGCGCTTGTGCAGATTTGCTGCCTGTTCTGTTATATGATTTGTCTTCTAAGTGTGCTATATAGAAAGCTCTATAATGGTCATTGTTATTTGGATTGGTTTAATGCTTATTTTAATTCAAATTTACTGGTAAGAAATTGCTGTGGGAGTGTGTGACTGTTTAATTTGATGGGGAATGAGAATTTGCTTCCAAAGTGCAGTCCTCTTAGCTACATTCTCCAAAACTGGTCTATTTTCAGTTATGAGCCTATGACAAAGAAAAGGATGATATTTATCTATTATACGGCTTGGCCACAGTACTCCTTAGAAGATAAGGAAATTTGACCTAAAAATGGCTCATTAAAAAATAACACCACTTTGAAATTAGACTTGTTTTATTACAAAAGAGGAAAAATTAGATGAGATTCTTGCTTGGCCACAGTACTCCTTAGAAGATAAGGAAATTTGACCTAAAAATGGCTCATTAAAATATAACACCACTTTGAAATTAGACTTGTTTTATTACAAAAGAGGAAAAATTAGATGAGATTCTTTATGTGCAAACATTCATGCTATTATACCAGAATAAGTCAATATAAAGAAAATGTAAAATTAAAACTCAGAAAAAACAAATGCTGCCAGAGTCTAATGATAAGAAAGATAATTCATGGTCAATCCAGTTAAACACCTCCTCAGCATCTCCATTTGTTCCACCTTTGTATGGCAGAGGGGGACAACCACCAACACAAGCTTCCCCATCCCTGGTCCTCAGTCTTGAAAATGGTCCCCAAGGAATGGTCTCTCTTCATTCCTGCACCCAGCAAGGTACTCAGTTCAGCCAGGGAGCTACCCAAACTAAGGCAGCATGATTTCCTTTAAGGCAAGTATGCACAGGAGGAGTGAATAATCATGGGCAACCTCAAGATTCAATCTATGTCCGTTGCCCCTTTTCAACTTCTGATTTACACAATTAGAAAAATAACATGCCAGCTTATTGAGAGGATCCCAAGAGGATAGAAAGCCTGTTTACATCTATTTTTGCTAGCCATACCCCACTTGAGCAATATGCAAAATTCTTTAAATACATTACTCACATCCAAAGAGTGTAGAGTGGTTATGGAAAAGGCCCAATAAGAGGCCAATACACTCCAGGAGGAAAATCCCAATAAACCTGTGTATTAGTCCATTTCTGTTGCTTATAACACAATACCTGAAAGTGGGTAATTTATAAAGCAGCGAAATTTATTTTTTACAGTTTTGGCGTCCGGAAAGTCCAAAGTTCTGGGAATACATCTGGTAATAGCCTTCTTCTTGGTAGGAATTCTACTGAATCTAATGGCAATTAGGGTATCACATGGAGAGAGTGGGCTGAGCAAGGGAAAGCTAACCTGCTCACTTGCTCTCTTTATAAAGCCAGTAGAACCATGCCTATTACTCCATGAATGGATCAATTCATTCACACAGGCACAGTCCTCACAATCTAATCAACTCTTAAAGGCCCCACCTTTTAAATGCCATAATGGATTTCCCTCCCTCTTAACACTATTACAATGTGGGTCAAGTTTCCAATACATAAACTTTTGGGGGACATATTTAACCCATAGCACCAGGTGATAACAGCTACAAATATAGCTGTAGCCACAGCTGACCCAGGGTGGGATCCCAATGATGCAGGTGATAAAGCAAAACTCGAACATAATAGGAATGTAGATTGAGAAAAGAGATCCCAAAGCGGAGAAGTCTTAACCAAGTCTGAGAAGTAAAAAAACCAAATCAGGACCCCTCAGCATTTTTGAAAAGACTTTTTAAAGCTTACAGACAATACACTGATATAGAACCAGAAGCACCAGAAAATTTTAAAATGATTAATGTGACTTTTATTGGGCAAAGTACTCCTGACATCCAGAAGAAGCTTTAACAAATGGTAAGAGAATTAGGAATGCCTTTGTCACAATTGGTTGAGGTTGTTTTAAGGTTTTCAATAACTGAGACCAGGTTGAGGAAATGAAGGAGCAATGTAAAATAAAACAACAAGCTGTCTTGTTGGTGGCAACACTGAGCCAGGAATGACCCAATCCCAACCAAGGACCTCCCTGAGAAGGAGCCCAGCCAAAGGTAAGAAACCCTGGAACCCCTTAGTCATCTGAAAGAAAGGGACACACATACTGCCAATATGCCTATGGCAGACAAGAAGGGCACTTAATAAAGGAGTTCCCTGACCTTAAAGGTAATCAATAGTCAACTCATCAAATGCCCTAGTTGACTGAAAGTGATCAAGAATGATGAAGCCTGGTGGCTCCACTAAATTTAGAAAATTGTATTGATATCTCCCACACAGATCCCTGGGTAACTTTAACTGTGGGAAAGAGACTTGCAGAATTTCTAGTGAACACTGGAGCCACTTACTCAATGTTAGATACTAAACTAACAAAACTCTTCTCTGATAAAATGATTGTTCACAAGAGTTTCACGAGAGGCTGCTCAAAAGGACTTTTTCCAACCTTTGGAATGCCAGAATGTCCAGTTCCTCTGCTGGGCTGAGATGTGTTCACCAAATTAAATGCTTGAGTAACTTTTTCACCATCAAGAATGAAAATCTGGTACTTCCTGAACAAGCATGTGCCTTCTAAGCAGCCCTGCTCTCAACAGGCAAAACCCTGGCAAGGGAAGTTCCAGAAAGAATCCTTCAAAAGGTAAGCTTTAGCGCCGGCCCGGTGGCGCACTGGATAGTGCGCCGCTTCAGAAGCGTGGCGGCGCTCCCGCCCGAGGGTTCGGATCCCACATACAGACCGGTTCCCGCTCTTACACTGACTCTAAATATGCTTTCTCTGGCAAATTCACATGGGACAATTTGGAAAGAGGAGGGACTTCTCATGGCAGGGAATAAAGAAATTAAACATGCTAAGGAAATTTTAAACTTACTGGAGTCAGTGATGAAATCAAAATAACTAGCTATCATCCACTGCCCTGCACACCAGAAATCTGATGGATTTGTAGCAAAGGGAAATAACAAAGCAGATCGAGCTGCCAAGGTGGTGGCTAGGTCTCAGACGCCAAAATCTCAGGTCCTGGCCTTAATACCATACATCTACTTAAGTAAAAGCCACCCAAAATACTCACCAGAGGACCTAGAAAGGACAAATGAATAGGGATTTCTCTGGGGATCTCCATATTCTGAAGAAGCAGAATATAAATAGACCAAAAAAGTCTGGATCTATTACAGAGAAGAATATTAATTCCCAGACACCTACTGGAAACAATAATTTTCCACATATACCAGAACACTCACTTCAGGAGGGTTGCTATGCTCCAATGGATACAAAAGTATATTATTGGGCCTAATATGTAAAGAACAATTCAAATGTTATGCAGAGATGTGTAAATTGTGCCAGAACACCAAAACTGGACCTCCATCATTATCAAAAGACTCAAAACCAGAGGACAGGGTTGAGGAGAAGACTGGCAGATAGAGTTTATTGTAATGTCAAAGGCTACCAGAAACCTTAGATATTTATCAGTATATGTTGATACTTTTAGGATGGGTAGAAGCTTTTCCCTTGCAGGATTGAAAAGGCTTCAAAGTAGTTAAGTATTACTGAAAAATATATCCAGGTTTGGGCTGCCTTACTCAATTCAAAGTGACAACAGAGGGGCTTTTCTAGTTCAAGAAACTCAACAAGTTTCAGGAGCCCCAGGAATCCACTGGAACTTCAGTCCACCAGAAAATGGAGGAAATGAATCATACCTTAAAGAAAGCTTTGGGTAAAATATATAAAGAAATAAGTTCAACTTGGGACAAGGCCTTGATGGTTGCATTGTTTCGGGTAAGAGTAGCTCCCTGAAGCAAGCCCCAGTTGAGCCCCTATGAAATGTTGTAGGGGAGACCCTTCCTTGCTGATAAATTGGAGTTATTCAATCCAAATTTCATTAAGGTCAAAGAGTTGACACCATTAAATATATTCCATCTCTGGGTCCCACTCTAACTGCTATCCGTGTCTTTGCTTCTAGCAGGTTATTGTTCCCTACAGATGTGCCACTGTGTCACATAGGACCAGGAGATTGGGTTCTACTGAAATCACAGAAAAACAAACATCCAGAAGATGAGCTGCACCCACAGTGAATGGGACCCGGTGAAGTGTTCCTGGTGACTCATTTGTCAGTAAAGCTAAAAGGAGGAAAACCTTGGGTACACGTACCAGGGTGAAGTTAGTTCCTGTAAGGACTGAGGAAGATAGGCCTATTTATAGTAACACAACCGGCAACAGAAGCTATGTGGGAGAGGAATGAAAAAGTCCTCATCACCACGACATTGGGTGGTTCCACATTCCTAACACAGACTTCTCTCAAAATCTAGAATGGGGCTATGAACCTTTAGCAGAGTAAAGCTTATTTTTAAAGAAAAAAACCTTTAAAAGATAAGCTTGATGGTTGCATTGTTTCGGGTAAGAGTAGCTCCCTGAAGCAAGCCCCAGTTGAGCCCCTATGAAATGTTGTAGGGGAGACCCTTCCTTGCTGATAAATTGGAGTTATTCAATCCAAATTTCATTAGGGTCAAAGAGTTGACACCATTAAATATATTTAATCTCTGGGTCCCACTGTAACTGCTATCCGTGTCTTTGCTTCTAGCAGGTTATTGTTTCCTACAGATGTGCCACTGTGTCACATAGGACCAGGAGATTGGGTTCTACTGAAATCACAGAAAAACAAACATCCAGAAGATGAGCTGCATCCACGGTGAATGGGACCCGGTGAAGTGTTCCTGGTGACTCATTTGTCAGTAAAGCTAAAAGGAGGAAAACCTTGGGTACACATACCAGGGTGAAGTTAGTTCCTGTAAGGACTAAGGAAGATAGGCCTATTTATAGTAACACAACCGGCAACAGAAACTATGTGGGAGAGGAATGAAAAAGTCCTCATCACCACGACATTGGGTGGTTCCACATTCCTAACACAGACTTTTCTCAAAATCTAGAATGGGGCTATGAACCTTTAGCAGAGTAAAGCTTATTTTTAAAGAAAAAAACCTTTAAAAGATAAGGAATAAGTTCTTATATTTGCTACAACATTATCTTTCCTACTAAAATTATATTCTAAGTTCTGTGTGTTTTCTATGTATCTATAGCTCATTTACAGGCTGAGGAGCCGACTTGGACAATAACGTGGATGATTCTAGGTGCCTTGCCCTTTGAGTTGGTATATTTTATAAAATAATGCTTGCATATTTTAAATCTATTGGTGTGTTCTCCTTTGTGTTCTGCCAGAGGGATGAAATTACATTATGTACAGGTGCACATATGTTAATGGGCCTGGCTTTATGCCTTAATCCTATTCAGGTACAGCCTGGAAGGCTATCTAGGAGATTGTGTTTCAATTAATAAGTCTGCTCCCTTTTTTTGCATGCTATGAACATATATGTAACAGATCTACTAGTCCCAAGAGAAAAAAGAAAAACTACCTATAATAAGTAATGGCTACCCCTTCTTCTACCATCATCATAAAAATCATCATCATCTCAGGAGTAAAGTTTCTGGGACCCTCACAAGCCTGGATAGACAACTCTTTAATAAGAATCTTTCAGGTTCTTGCAAAATCAGAAAATGTCACTGAGTATTGGATATGCCTTCCTAAGCTGTATTCCATACATGACCATAATGACCCTATCTTCATCCCAGTGTACAAACTTACAGGCCTCTCCCCTCTGAGAATGATTTATGACAAGCCACTGCTACATGATGCTTACAAAGTAGGGTTAGTACACATCTCTACAAGACCTCCCCCTGGCTCCTTTTGATCACCTTTCTCTCTGGCCAAATTTTGTGAACCTAGCTCGACTACACCCAAACCTACCCTGGGCTTTGTGGGCCCCTCCTTGTCCAACTCCTACCTCCTAGAGGCATGCCACCCAAGAGCGAAGAATAAACAAATAACTCCAGACTCACTAGCCCTTCTATGTGAAACCTTTAAACCCACACTGCACCTGCAGATCACCATGTCGTCCACATGCCAACTAAATCTAACTGATTACACCCCATCCAATACTGATGACATGTACTTTACCCTCTCTCTCTAACCAGTAAGTCAAAGTCTTAACTTTCAGAACTTGTTGGGGACCCTGTATGCACCTCCCGGATATACGTTTGCCTGTCAAAATGTAGACCACTCACAGGCTTACAAATGTGTTCACAGCTGCAGGAGAGGCGTTTGTCTATTAGGTTATGTAACTACCCCCTTGTCCATTCATAATTCTAGTGTCACTCAAAACTGAGTTGGGTCCTTGAAATTATTCTCTAGAATTAAGTGAATCTTACCTGCTGACCAAGAAAATGGATTGGCCTATGTTTGGTAGGGCTCTCCTACTATTGTGCAGAATAGCCTCCATGAACATATGATTAGGACTGTCACTCACTCTACATGACCTGGCCAATGAGATGGCTGAAGACATAGCCATCCAAAAAAAATCATTAGACTCCTTAGCCAGAGTAGTAATGGAGAACAGGATAGCATTAGGTTCTATATTGGCCAAACAGGGAGGAGTCTGTATGATGGCTAACATCTCATGTTGTGTTTACATCAATACATCTTCTGAAGTTAAAACACATGTAAAAAATAAAATAAAAAATAAAACAACAAGCTACTTGGTTGCAACAAATTTCTAGAGAAGATCCAGGTATCAACTGGTTCTCAGGCTTATTCTCTTGGATCCCACATGGGATTTGGTCTGTGCTTCAGGGCTTCCTAAAATTGGGACTTTCAACATTGCTAATGCTCACAATTGAATGCCTAATAATTAAATGCTGTCTCTGATGCTGTGTTAAAAGTGTTAGAGAAGAAACTGATAATATACTGGTATTGCAGAATGTTAAGTTGAGTACTAAAGGGTATCTTCGACTTAATGCAAAACAATTTCATTCCTCAAACTCTAAGTCAATATGCTCTGCCAGCAATAAGTAGCCAGAGTGGGCATCACTTCTAATCCCTCAACAATGAGAAATGATCAAAAGGTTAGGGGGGATTGAAACTCAAAACCAAAGAGTTAAAGTTCCATTACAGTAAACCTTATAATTAACAGCTTTTCCCACTTCTGTTTAGCTTAGAAGTACATGACTAATGGCTTATCTCAGCTTGGTTTGCAGGAAATGCTTAACTATGGATGAAGTGTCTGACCTAATCCAGAGAAAACCAGATCTCAAAGGTGGTGCAGGTGCTGACGACCCCACGTTGAACAACAGACTATCTCAGCTTGGTTTGCAGGAAATGCTTAACTATGGATGAAGTGTCTGACCTAAACCAGAGAAAACCAGATCTCAAAGGTGGTGCAGGTGCTGACGACCCCACGTTGAACAACAGACGAATTTATGACGTGGCGGGGCTAAAATCCACCACGTGTTACATATCAACTCCCCCCAAATTTGCACATGTGACCTATGGACAGGCATGCAGGTGTCCTATGCAAGCACAGAATTGAGCTGCAGTTCATCTTTCCTTTTCCTGCCACCTCAAAATTCCTTGCTCAGTGTGGGCTAATGTTAAACTGGCCAATAAGGCTCCACCAACTTGGAGTCCCCCAATCCCTTAAAACCTCAAACTGGAAGCAGGATGAGGAGGTGGATTTGAGCTACGCTCCTGTCTCCTTGTTTGGCCACCGTTCAATAAATCTCTCTCTCCGCATGAGACTAGTGCATCAAAATTGTCTTGTTGTCAGGTGGGTGAACTCAGTTTGGTTCGATAATGATCTCATTTCATCTTTTGTCACATCTCTGTGCTCTAGAGCAGGGGTCTATGTCATACAACAGCATATGCCTTCCAGGGTTGGACAGGTCACCTAAACAGGTGAAGTGGGCTGAAAGTGGTGGGGAACAGGCAGGTAGGACAGTAAAAGTCCCCACTGAAAGGCATTTCTGTTCAACGTTGTTACAAACAGTAGGCTGAGCAAAACCCACTTCTGCCTACGGTCAAAGATGCCTATTGAGAAGACAGCTCTTTGTTGCTCTTGATGTCAATGGAAAAAATAAATCTATCATGACCTACATGGTCTTTACATTGGGTTGACAGTCCTTCTGAAAGAAGAATGCTAATTTAACAAGAACCTGAGCAGGAAGCCAACCTTCTGATCTAGAAAGGACATGACTGCCTTTAACCTAAGACCTAAAACCATCAAGACTGAATTACTGAGGGCCACCCTGTCAAGCTGGCAGTGGTCAGCCCTCACCAACCCTGGCCAGCTCTTTGAATGGGCAGGGCTGGAGACAGATCATACAGGGCCAGCCAAGGTTGCCAGGTGCTCAGAGCCATGCACCAAAGTTCGTAGCTCTCCTGGTGCAACTGCTGTACCAACATTTTGATTAGGGCTTCTAGCCTCCAGAACTATGACTGAGTGAATTTCTGTTGTTTTGAGCCACACAGTTGGTGGTAATTTGTTATGGCAGCCCTAGGAAATGAACACTCTTTTCCTCCAGTTTCATAAGAACAGGTGTTTCTCTTCCTGACAAACAGCTATCTGTTCTTCTGAGCCTCCTGTCACCTGGGGGATCTCCTTCCATTAATAACCACCTTTACCCTCACTTTTGGCTCCTTCTGGAATGCCTGTGAAGTCCTTCTTTCCAATGCACAGCTCCCTCCATCTCATCTCTTCTCCAGCCTACTCTGCCAAGGAGCAGTCAGCCCTGACAGCCCCCTAGACTTCTCTGCCCACTGCTGCTGCTCCCACCTCACCACTCAGATCCCCCTGCTGGTCCCTGTGGACCACCAGCCATCTCATACAACTTGAATGTTCTGCTGCACCTGACACTGGTAGTGACCTTCTCTCTCCTCCCTTGGTTTCCATGTCTGGCCTGGTCCTGCTCCTTTCTCCTCATTGCCTTCGTGAGCACTTCTTCCTCTGCTCAGCTTTACTGCTGACGGTCCCCAGAGTTCTCCACTTCACCCTCTTCTCTTGTCCTCTCCTCTCCCCACAATGCTCTGACCCACCTGCTCCCTTCACTTTAGTTCCCATCTCTGTCCTTGCCTCCCGAATTTCTCCTGACCCATTCACCTACCTGCCTACGTAGTGCCACAGGCCTCTTTGGCTCACTAGGTCCCAAACCAAACTCTTCATTCGCAACACTGGATTCCAAAACTCATCCCTCATCCCACACCTGTCCACTTTCCCTCCTTGCTATGCCTCCTCTTCTCCAGCTTCTGCTGCTGCTGTGGTCCGGGCACCAGCCCCTCTCACCTGGATTGTCACAGCACTTCCACTCTGTCCTGTCTTGTTCACTCCAGGATACTGTACACATGAATCTTTCTATAATCTCTTTCTTTCCCACTTACAGGATGAAGTTCAACCCCTGACCCCACCCCAGGAGGATTGCCAAGTCTCTCCACTCTTGATCTGTCTCTGGCTTGTCTCTGTCCTCATCTCCTCCTTCTTCCTGACTGGCTCTTGTAACTCTACACCCCACCTCTGCTGCTTTAGGCTGCACTGCTCTTATTTCTTCAGCCTCCTCAGCCAAAATATAGCCTCCCACTGCCTGTGGGATCTTCTGCTGTTCATCCTTCTCCACTCAGCCAGTGCCAGTAAATACCTAGACAATTTTCAAAAGCCCAGCTCCAAGGTCAGCACTTTCACAAAGCTTTTCCTATTCCATTCCTCTCTCCAACCTCAGGAGAACAAACCATTCCTCCCTTTCTGTCTTTATTATGGAGGTATCTGTCAAAGCATTGGCAGTCTGGAAGGAGCATGCCTGGGGTCCAAGGCAGGATCTGAGGGCAGCAACCCCCACCAGAAAGCAGGCAAGGAACATACCAAAAACACCACTTCTATGTGGGTGGTTCATCACAGCCACACCCGCTGCAAAAGCAGCTCAACACTACAGCAGTAGTGACAGCCACTGTGCAGATGGCCCACCAGACACTTGACTGCATTGATGCAAAAAGAGTCAACAGTGGAGACCAGAAAAAAAAGAGGACGTCTCTCTCCTCAAAGCCCACTCCGGAGAAATAGAAGAAGCAACTGCTATACTAGATGACCAGACATCAATGTAGACATACTAGAAATATGAAAATCCAAGAAAATACGACACTACCAAAAGAGTACAGTAATTCTCAAATACCAGACCCTATAGAGCAAGAAAACCTTGAAATGACTGAGAAGGAATTCTGTGCAGCAATCTCAAGGAAACTCAATGAGAGATGAGAAGACTCAATTAGACAACATAATGAAATGAGAAAAACAATCCAGGATATGAAGGAGGAAATTTACAAAGATATTAATACCTTAAAAAAGAACATAGCAGAACTCATGGAACTAAAAGTTTCCCTCCACAAAATAAAAAACACAACCAAAAGCCAAACATCAGTCCAGAAGAAGCAGAAGAAAGAATCTCTGCTCCTGGAGACAGCTGTTTTGAAATAACCCAGGTGAACAAAAAAAAGGGGGGGAAGGGGGGGGAAGAATTTTTAAAAATGAAGAAAATCTAAGACAGCTAGCAGACGCCCTTAAGCACACAAACATTCTAATCATAGGTGTCACGGAAAGGGAGGAGAAAGGAAAAGGCATTAAAAATCTATTCAATGAAATAATAATAGAAAACTTCCCAGATATGGGAGAGACACAGACCTTCAGATACAAGAGGCGCAAAGATCTCCGAACAGATTCTACCCATAAAGATCCTCTCTAAGACTCATTACAGCCAAACTGGCAAAGCTCAAAGACAAAGAGAGAATCTTAAAAGAAGCAAGAGAAAAGCATCAAGTCACCTATATGTGAGCCCCTATCAGACTAACAGCAGACTTCTCAACAAAAACTCTACAGGCCAGAAGAAAATGGGATGATATATTCAAAATACTAAAAGAAACAAAACAAAACAAAACTGTCAGCCAAAAATACTATTCCCAAAAAGTCTATCCTTCACAAATGAGGGAGAATACTGTATTTCCCAGACAAACAAAAGCTGCAGGAGTCCACCACCACATGATCAGCCTTACAAGAAATCCTGAAGGGAGTCCTGCACCTGGAGTCCAAAAAGCAATAATCACTACCATGAATACACAAGAAAGAACAAAACCCACTGATAGAAAATGCAAACAAGAAAGAGACTGAATCTTACCACCACAAAAAACCATAATGACAGTGAAACAAAAGCAAACAAACCATCAGTCTCTTCAGAAGGTGACAGTAAGTGAAAGGGAAGAGTCAAGCATTTATCCTGTCTTTCCTATATGGTTTGCTCCTCAGGGTGACCATAAATAGCTGAGGACATTTCTGTCTACTGAAGTATTCCAGCTAGTAAATAAAGAGGGAATAAAACAATTTGAATATGGTATTTTGCAAACCTCTGTTGAAATAATGGATCTAGCAAATGATCATCACCAGCTGCTGATGTCACAGAGAGACGACCAGACATAACAGGCCTCCTGCGTAAGAACAGACACCACTGAAGCCAAATCTCACCTGAGTGAGGCCAAGCCTCAGGATTCAGCAAGCAATCACCAGGAAATGCAGGGGACAGTGGAAGATGTTAAATGACACTACTGCGATCCAGACATAACAGGCCTCCTGCGTAAGAACAGACACCACTGAAGCCAAATCTCACCTGAGTGAGGCCAAGCCTCAGGATCCAGCAAGCAATCACCAGGAAATGCAGGGGACAGTGGAAGATGTTAAATGACACTACTGCGATGGAGTCAGCAAATGCAGACCTTGGGAAACTTTATGGGGTAAAGGGGAAAAAATAGATGAAGGGGAAACTTATAGATTAAAAGAAATTTAAGAGAGAGCTGACATAGTAACCAAGGCAGCAAGCAGAACTTGTTTGGACCCTGATATAAACAAATCACTTGTAAGAAAGAGGAAGGGGGAGAGAATAGGAGAGATTTCAACATATTTAAAGTTTGATTATATTAAAGAATTATTATTGATATTTTAAATGGGATTATATCCTGAAGTTATGTCTTTTATAAAAGAGTTCTTATCTTTTAGAGACAGATACTGAAATATATTCAGACGAATGCTATGATACTGGGATTTGCTCAAAACAGTCTGGGGAGAGGCAGAAAGACAGAGACAGACAGAGAGTGGAGGTACAAGCCCAGGTTATCTTTGGAGCTCTGCGGGAGGGGAGTGCTGTGTGACTTTGAGCTGATTGCATAACCTGTCTGGTTCCTTCTCACCAATCCAGTGAGAATGAATTGTGAGGACACTGAGCACCAAACAAACTTTACATACCTAGTAGTAATTGTGCTCGTCTCTAGATGGGGGCTGAGACTGGTATCTTCTTTGCAGGCTTGTTGTAAGGATTAAGAGATAATGTACATGTATTAGTTTGTTTTTGTTGCTTGTCACAGAATATTGAAACTGAGTAATTTATAAAGAAAATGAAATTTATTTCTTACAGTTTGGGAGGCAGGGGAATCCGCAGCCCAGGGGGTGCATCTGGTGGGGGTCTTCTTCTTGGTGGAGACACTACAGAGCCCCGTGGCAACACAGGGTATTGCATGGTCAGAGAATGAGCTGAGCTAGAGAGAGCTGAGCTAACCTTCTAGCTTGCCCTCCTTGCACAGCCATCAGAGCCACACCCATTACTCCATGAGTGAATCAATCCATTCATGGGGGCACAGTCCTCACAACCTAATCAGCTCTTAAAGGCCCCACCTTTCAAATACCATAGTAGGATTTCCCACCCTCTTAACTCTGTTACAGTGAGTTCAAGTTTCCAATACATGAACTTTTGCCCCCCAGAATTAACCCATAGCAGTGCATAAAGCACTTGGTTTAATATGTGGTCTGTTTTAAAGCATTAATAAATTCTAGTTTTCATCATTCCTGGGGAAATTCAAAGGACTCTCAACTGGGCCCCCAAATCACGGAGAAGAAAAGGGAAATGTCTTAGAGGCACCTTGTCTGCCAAACATCAAGATTGCTTCCCCTGGGCAATACACGGCCCTCTGTTTCTGTCAACTCCATATCCCACCTGCACACACACAACCCACCGAGATAGAGGAAGCCTCAAGCCTGAGGACCCTGGAAATGTAACAAGGCTTGAGCCAGCACCCTGCAC
The DNA here is from genome assembly GCF_000696425.1 of Galeopterus variegatus. Taxonomy (NCBI): domain Eukaryota; kingdom Metazoa; phylum Chordata; class Mammalia; order Dermoptera; family Cynocephalidae; genus Galeopterus; species Galeopterus variegatus. Next base: position 249,687 of record NW_007730814.1, on the reverse strand, counting down.
CGGTATGCTGGAAATACTCTTGAAAGTGTGGGGCTGAGTTAGGGACCCCTGATATCAAGGTAGAAAAGGACAGTGCAGCTGAGCCTATGGAAATCCTACAAGTAGTCCTTTTCTGAGCAAGGAACACTGGCCTTGAAGTCAGCCCTGCTCTGCCCCTTATCTGATACGTGGCTTTGAAAACTCCCTTCATCCTCTGAGCCTCAATTGAGTTATTGGTGTAATCAGGGGATTGGATAAAATGACCCCTCGTCTCAACCGTTGTAACACTCTCAATCTCTCTTATAACCCCCAGACTGTTAGGGACTATGATCCGGTAAGCACAGCAGACTTGGGAGCTTGGGCTTAAGTCCCGTTCCCTGGATCTACAGGAAATTGACTGCAGAAAATAAAGGAATCAACACCAGCAAAAGGGACAGCTTGCCAGAGCTGTCCCTTTCCCTGTCTCTGGAATGCCAGCAACTGGTGGCCTGTCTGGCCTCATTTCCTGGGAGTGCCCATGCCATTCCTGGCAAATGGTGGCTGGTGTGGGGCTTGGGGGACAGTGAGTGGGTGGCTTGGTCAGAGCTGAGGCAGCATTGCCTGCAGCTGGCCTGTTGGCCAGAAGCCTGCCACAACAGGACAGGGCAGGGCAGGCGGGGCGGGGCAAGGGCGGGGTGGAGGCAGGGCCTGCTGTGGTCAGTGACAAATGCTGGCTGCAGTTCAGCCAGCCCTCTGCCCTCTCCTGAGCCCGACAGATTGCCACCTCCACTGTGTGCACACTCGGCCACCGGACAGAGTAAGTACAGACACTGCAACGGGAGGTCCTGTGGGCTTGAAGGGCATGTGAGGAGGGGCAAGGACGGGCTGTGGAGTCACAGGCTCTGGAGGGCTTAAAAGCTCTGGAGGAGTCCCAGAATGACAGGAAGGGCCTCTGCAGTGTCAGGGAACAAGCTGGGGCCTCTGAGGCAGCAGAGGTGAGTCCCTGCTAGCTGTGTGACCTTAGACTTGATAATAAATCTGGCTGAGCCCCAGTTTCATTGTAGGTAAGATGGAAATAATTATGCCCTCTGCATGGTGTGACTCTGGAGATTAAATACAGTGGTGGCTCTCACCCAGGCACATCTGGCCATGCCTGCCAACACGTTTACATGTCACAGCTGCAGGGAGGTGCTATTGGCATTTAGGGGGTGGAGGCCAGGGATGCTGCTAAACACCCTACAATGCACAGGACAGCCTCCACCACAAAGAATGATCCTGCTCAAAATGTCAACAGGGCCAAGTTTGAAAATCCCTGAAATAAGGTAGTGGGGACCAAGTATCTGCTAGACAGAAGGTGCTCAGTAAATGGTAGCTTCTATTGTTTTCTGCACCTGGAGTCTCAGACCTTTAGAAATCAGGAAAAATGATCAAGTATAATCTACTTCTCTGAGATAAGGCAGTCCCGCCTGGAGGCCGCTGCCCAGGATGGTCACGGTGGCTGCTCACCGGGAGCTGTTTGGCAGTTTGTTAAACACACACAATGTAGAAATAAAGTGAATGGAATTTTCAGTTTTTCTAAGGATGGGGCCCTTGGCAAGAAATGCAACTATAAAAGGGGAAACTGCTCCCCTGGGCCAACATTCTCATTCACAGGTCAGGAATTCAAAGCATGAAAAACAAAGAGGGCAGAGGAGACTTGAGGAGGTGATGGACACGTTCATGGCATTGACTGTGGTGACAGTTTCATGGCTGTATACTTACCCCCAAACTCGTCACGTTGTATATATTAAAGATGGACAGCTTTTGGTATGTCAGCCATACCTCAATAAAGTGGTTTTAATAAAGAAAAATAAAGGTAGCAGAAGCTGAGTGACAGGGAGGGAGTTATCCAAGGTCACCTGGCAAGAGAGCCCAGGAAGGTCAGAACAAGTTCTGGATGCCCAGCTGGCTCTGTTTCCACTACTCGGTGTCCAGTGTCTATTTAACACCTCTGAATTACAGAGGAGGAGACAGGGCCCATTCATTCATTCATTCATTCATTCATTCGTTCGTTTCACAAAGGTGTGTGGAGCACCTCCCGTGTGATCACACAGCCTTGCAGCTGTGAGCAGCACAGATGAGCCTCCTCTGTTACGAGCACGTCTGTGCAGAGAGAGGCCGGAACACAAGATGTCAACCACAAATGCATAAATTATTACACTTACCTAAGTAACGGAGCTATGAGAAAAACAATCAAGGGCCATTATACGAGCAGAGAATAGCAGCCGAAGGGGAGAAGGCTGAACGTAATAGGGTATGCCAAGAAGGGATATTTAAGCAGAGGCCCGAAGCCTGCGGAGAAGCCTTGTTGCCTTTGAGGGACTGCGAGAAAAAGAGACGTTCCTGGGGGACTCGCGCGACCCAGGGCAGAGGAGGTTGAGATGAGGCTGGAAGAGTCAGGCAGGGTTGGCTCAAAGTGAGATTTTTACCCAGATGCAGGGGCAGCAGTGGTGTCCTCAGGTAAGGGAGCGCTGTGACCGTGCTTGTGATTGGAGGAGATTGTTTTATTCTCTCTGTGTAGACACTGGCTCGTCAGGGCAAGGGGGAAGCCACTGGGGTGGTCCAGGTGAGAGATGAGGGTGGCTTCCATTGGGGTGGTGGCAGGGAAGACAGAGAGAGGCAGGCAGATTTGAGACCTATTTTAGAGACAGAAACCAACAAGCCTTGCTGATGGGCTGGAGATGGGAAAGGTCAAGGCCGCTTCTCCCACGAATCTCTGTCCCTGGGTCTTTAGGATCCGGAGGAAGCTGTGACTTTGTCCTTCCCTTTCTGCCTGGGCTCAAGTCTCACATCCCTTTTCGTAACCAGCAGATATTGGACAGACCCTCCTCCTCTGCTCACTTCCCACAGCTGAGTCCAAAGTTGGCCTAGGGGGGACTTTGTTGCCTAACATTTGGAACAAAAGCCAGCAGACTTGGGGTCCAGGGATAGTGGGGGGCCAGTGGGAGGACTGGCCAATGCTTGCCCGCCCCATCCCCAACCCCTGCCACCTCAAGTCACTTTGGCCTGAGATGACAGATGAGTTTGCATGATCTGCTCTCTTCCCTCTGCACAAACATTAGTGTCAGGGGCCCTGGCGAAGGGCGGCCAGGCCAGGCTCTCCCGGTGCTCGGTGGGGGCTGGTCTGCTGAGTGTGAGGCTCCCAAGGCCTGGAGCAGACTCACCCTTGGCTCAGAGTTGACCCAAAGCTGTGTCAAAGCTGTATATTTCCACTGGAGGCTCAGGAGTGTGATGGCAAAGCCCAGGCTTTGAAACTAAGCCCAAAAGGACTCCCTGGGGCCTCCACTGCTCTCAGAGAAACTTCTCTGACCCTCTGTTTCCTCTGTTTCTGTACAATTAGTTAACGATACCAACTCCGTGTTGCTGTGGAGGAGTTTAAATGAACTAATACACGTAAGCAGCTTGGCAGAGGCCTGGGGGGACACACCAGGAGATGGGACGAGGAGGACTGACGTGTCATTCCTCAGAGACACAGAAGAGAGCTAAGGGGCAGCATGTGCTCCAGCCAGGGGAACCGGGATGATTAATCCTGGTTCTGTCACTCACTGGCTGGGACAAGCTACTTCACTTCACTTAGCCTCAGTTTATTCATCTGTAAAATGGGGTGAAGAATGCTTACTTTTGGTGAATATTAAATGTAGTAATATTTATAGAGTGTCTGGTAGGTTCTTAATAAATAGCAGCTTTAATAAAATATAGAGAAAGTGAGAGTGCGCCCATAAGGAGCAAGATTTCTGGGTCCTAAACCTGTAGCACAGGGGAGCCTGAGTGAACCTGGGGCCCTCTCCAAACAGAACCTGCTTTCCTGGGAGACCCAGTGGGAGAAGCAGCTCCCACCTCTGGTGCTGGGGGTGGGGGCAACGGTAGGGGAAGCTGCTGACCACAGCACAAAACAGACCCCCTGCTGCTGACAAAGAAACTGAGGCCCAGAGAGGGGAAGGGGTCTCCGCAGGGCAAGCCAGCCAGCTCCATGGATGGGAGGATGGGAGGCCAGATCCTCACAGTCTGCTGTCAGCTGCTGGGGGCTCTGTCTGAGCAGGACCTCCCCCACTTCTGCAGCTATTCTTTGAAAGACTTTCTTTGGGGTAATTATCAGCTCAATGTTAATCTGCAGGGGATTGAGCTGAATTGTTTCTCTAGCAGCATTTTGGCACATGGAGCATTCTAACACTTTGTGGGAGGGACCATATTGTGCTGTAAAATAGACTAGTTGAAAGGACACCAAGATTAAACTGCCTACCCGTGTCCTTTACAGACTTCCAGAAGGCAACTCTCACAGTGGAAACAGAAAGGGAGTGCTGGATTCTAACACTTTGTGGGAGGGACCATATTGTGCTGTAAAATAGACTAGTTGAAAGGACACCAAGATTAAACTGCCTGCCCGTGTCCTTTACAGACTTCCAGAAGGCAACTCTCACAGTGGAAACAGAAAGGGAGTGCTGCGCAGGAAGCCCAGACTGTGTTGCTAAATTATCTCCAGATTAGGGCTATCGGTGGTGGCTGCTGAGTCAAGGTTTAGAAAATCAGAAGGCTGTGACAGAGAAAAGGAGGACCCAGGGATCTGGAGAAGCCCAATAGTGTGGTAGTTTAGAGCATGGGCTGGGAAGGTCAGAAATGAGTCTGAGTCCAAGCTTTGCGACGATTAGCAAGTGACTCAACCTCTCTGAACCTCGGCTTACCCATCTGTGAAATGGAGCTGGTAACAGAATCTATGAGTATGTGTAAGTCTAAAAGAGTCGATATGTCAAGACAGCACAGCACCCAACAGAGGGTGTGGGCCATGTGCCGGGCCTCCCACGGGGGGTGACTGCTGAGACTGTACTCGGTTCCCGTAGCTGAAGGTTCTGCAGGCAGAACACTCTAACCGAGCCTCCTTCTCTGAGCTCAGAGTGCAATTTGGAGGCTTGGGTGGGGAGAGTGACCTACCCGAGCTACCCAACTTTGCTCAGTCAAAGACAGGCCTGCGGCCCAGCTCTGCACGGTCCCTGAGCCCATTCTTGTCCCATCACCTCCCACAGTGGGCCACTCCGCAAACAATTTCCAAGGCAGCTGTTTGGGGCCTTTGGAGTCAAGACAGGCCTGCGGCCCAGCTCTGCACGGTCCCTGAGCCCATTCTTGTCCCATCGCCTCCCACAGTGGGCCACTCCGCAAACAATTTCCAAGGCAGCTGTTTGGGGCCTTTGGAGTCTGGTTTTGTTTGGATCATGTGACTCTATAGCAGACTGCCCTTGCCCGCCCTGGGGGACCTGATGACATGGTGCCCCTGTTGGGAGAGAACCCAGCTGAGGAGCATTCACTCCAAGAATGGTACTCTGGATGAAAACTGTTGTCAGAAGTCAGTTAGGCCACCTGCAACTTGGGAATTAGCTGGCCTGCTGCTGCCAGACTCGCTTGAGAGCGTGTGTGGATAACATGTACCAACCACACAGCCAAGGAAATGGGGGTCCCGGGGCTGGCTTTGGCCAAACATTGCTGTGCTGATGGCTCGTGCTCCTGCAGCATTTGCTCTGTGACGGGCACCTCTCCAGGAACTCTATGTACGCTGACTCATGAAACCCACCACCCCATGGTGTAGGTGCTGTGAGTGCCTCTGTCTTCCAGGTGGGGAAACCCAGGCAGCAGGCTCCAGAGTCTGGGCTCCTTACCACCAAGCAGGGTAGAAGGAGGACTTTGGGCTGTGGCCAGATGGGGAGGTAGGGGCAGGAAAAATATTCCTAGGAGGCAGGGGAGGGGTGACGGAAGGCAGGGGACAAGGCAGGAATGATAGAAGACCCCATACAGGCCCCTGGGAAGCCCTACAGAGGTGACAGACGAGGGTCTTCTGCTCTGGAGGATGAAAGAAGAGATGTGTTGGCCTGCTCAGGCTGTCAAATGAAGTATCACAGACTCGGTGGCTCAGACACCAGACGTAGTTTCTCTCATGGTTCCCAAGTCAAGAAGGCAAGAGCTCAAGGTGTCAGCAGGGTGAATCCCTTCTTGGGCCTCTCTCCTTTGCTTACAGGTGGCCATCATCTCCCTGTGTCCCCACATGGTCTTCCTTCTGTACATGTCTGTGACATGACCTCCTTTTTAAAAAAAATAAGAATAGCAGTCATATTGGATCAGGGCCCACCCTAGTGACCTCATTGTAACTTAATCATCTCTTTTAAAGGCCCTGTCTCCAAATATAGTCACATTCTCAGACACTGAGGGTTAGGACTTGTGCATATGAATTTTAGGAGATACTGAGGCAGGGGTAAAATAGAGACACGCCCCAGGGAGGCTGCTCATAAATATTCAGACTGGATTGGCCGGAGCCTGCATTCTAGGTGGGACAGGAGGGGCAGAGGTCAGCCATTAGGAGTTTGCACGTGGGACGGAGAGGATGGAGGAGGTCAGGAGCACGTGTGTCTCTCTCTGGCAGAGGTGCCTGTGCACTTAGGCATGTACCACCGCTTAGCAATAAAGCCCCATCATGTTCCATTTCTGTTTCTCTCTTCCTTTTCTTTTGCCAGCCCATGAAAAATTCTTCTTTCATGAGTCATGAACCTGGATATGCCACCCGATAACAACACGATTCAGCCCAGAACAGAAGGGAGGGAAGTCGAGATGCTCATGTTAAGGAGGCAGAATTTCCTTAGGAGGGGAAGGTGTCTCTGATGAGGGACACGGGTGGCCTGGAGCAGCCCCCTGGGAGAAGAAGGGGACCCATCGGCATGCCACCCTGCCTGCCACAGTAGATGAATGAACAAGGACAAATCTGGCAGTGCTGAGGGCCCCAGGGGGTGGCTGGTCTGAGTTCATAGAGGGAGCGTGAGGCCTTGCCCAGTGCTGCACCAGGACACTGGAGTGAAGGTCAGAGGCCACATATGGAATCAGGCTTCTGGGAACCTTAGAGAGGCTGACAAGACAGAACAGGGAGAACCTCTTCCCCGCCACGTCCCATCCCACTAACGTGTCCCTTGATGTGGAAGAGAGGGGAGGATTCTTGCCCTGGTGGCCAGTCCCCCACCTCGGGTCTGCCCCTCTTCTGCTCCTTCCTCTCCTCACTGTTAGAGTCCACATCCCCGGGTCCCTGTCCTCGAGACACTACTGCCACCCCTAATCCCTCAACCCCAACCTCACGGGTATCGTCACTTTTCTTTGTGACCGTGGCTGGATGGGCCAAACCTCCATGTTGGGGTGGGGTGGTGACCTCCCTCTGGAATTTCAGTCTCTCCTGCCTCCCAATCTTCTGTCTCCCTCCCAGTCCACGGCTCTGAGAAGCCGCTCTGGTCCCGCACCTGCTCTGAGGACATCTTCCTGCTCTTCCTTTCAGAACAGGGGACAGCCAGGATGCGGCGCTTCCTCCTCCTGTGCCTGCTGCTCCTCAGCCCTCAGGGTGCCACCCTCCACCGCCACCACTCCCGGGAGATGAAGAAGAAAATCAGGGAACTCCGTTTAGGTGCCACGGTGGTTCCCAGCAGCGGGGACTTTGCTTTCAACCTCTACAGGACTTTGGCTTCAGCTGCTCCTGACCAGAACATCTTCTTCTCCCCTTTGAGCATCTCCATGAGCCTCGCCATGCTCTCCCTGGGGGCTCAGTCCAACACGAAGACGCAGATCCTGGAGGGCCTGGGCCTCGCGCCCGTGGCGGGTGCAGAGGAGGAACTCCATAAGGGCTCCCAGCAGCTCCTGCTCGAGCTCAACCAGCCCAGAGACGGCTTCCAGCTGAGCCTCGGCAACGCCCTGTTCACAGACCCCAAGGTGAGCGTTCAGGACGCCTTCCTGAGTGCCGTGAAGACACTGTACCTGGCAGACACTCTCCCCTCCAACTTTGGGGACCCCGCAGGGGCCCAGAAGCAGATCAACGATTATGTGGCAAAGCAAACTAAGGGCAAGATTGTGGATTTGATTAAGAACCTCGAAAGTACGGACATCATGGTTATGGTGAACTACATTTTCTTTAAAGGTAAGACCCTTGGGCTCAAACCTGAACTCTCTCTTTTCTGCTGTTTTTATCAAAAGAATACCCAATTTCCTCACACAGAAAGGAGTGAGAGGAGATTTGGCCCTTTCTGGTGCCTGTTGAGAGAAGTAAAGCCACGGGTAAGATGGGAGCCTTCCTGCCGGGTAGGGTGTTGTTAATGAACCCAGGATGCTGTTTCTCCACCGTTTGGGCTGCTATAACAAAAATAACAGAAACTGGGTAACTTAGGAACAACTGAAATTTACTACTCACAGTTCTGGAGGCTGGGAAGTCCAAGATGAGGGTGCTGATGATTTTGGTGTCTGATGAGGGCCAGTTTCCCAGTTCACAGGTGGCTCCTTCTTGCTCTGCCCCACATGTGGACATGGTGGAAGGGGTGAACGAGCTCCCTTGGCCTCTTTTATAAGAGCCTCATGACCGCATCACCTCCCAAAGGCTCCATCTCCTAGTACCACCCCCTTGGAGGTTAGCATTTCAGCATATGAATTTTGAGGGGACACAAACCTCAGACCATAGCTGTGAGTATCCAGCTTGGATTCTTAGTCCAGGGCTGTCCCCGTTACACGAGGCTGCAGAGAACCACTGTAAAATAAGCTAAGTGAGGTAGTGGGGTGGGGTCTACTTTTGATAACTATTAAGAAGGTGAAACCGATCACCTGTAGAACTTTGATCAGAAGTTCCCATAGGAGGTGGCCAGAGAAGGAAGCTTCATTGAAGACTTCCCAACAGGAAAGGTCACGCATTTCCAGGACCCTTACAAACATCTTTCCCAAACTTAGATCAAAATCTAATACTGGTAAAAGAGTGAAAAACAGAATAACTCACCCAGATATCTGCTGGCATTCTCAGCCATCCATATTTTTTACCCTCTTCACTCGAATACTTGGTTTTGGGTAAAATCAGAGAATCAAAAAACATTAGCAGCCAAGAGCCTCTGAAGACATGAACACCAAACTTTTTGTTTTACAGATGTGGAAGGGAAGTCCCCACAAAAAGTTAATGCATGTCCCCAAAGTTGTAAAGGGACTTACCTTTATATTCAAGGGGCTCAGCAGTCACTGCCTCTGAGGCTGCTCTAAGGAGAGTTATCTCTGGTGACTATGTCTACAGTCTCCACTCCTCTCATTTGCAGCTGAGAATTTCTAATTCTTACATGAAGTTCCCTTTCATTTCCCCTTTCCTGCTTTCACCTTTAGCTAAGTGGGAGACAAGCTTCAGCCATGGAAGCACCAAAGAGCAGGACTTCCATGTGACCCCGGAGACCACGGTGCGTGTGCCCATGATGAACCGTGAGGACCAGTATTACTTCCTCCTGGACCGAAACCTCTCTTGCAAGGTGGTGGGGGTCCCCTACCAAGGCAATGCCACCGCTCTGTTCATTCTCCCCAGCGAGGGCAAGATGGAGCAGGTGGAGAATGGACTGAATGAGAAAACGCTGAGGAAGTGGCTTAAGATGCTCACGAAGAGGTACTTTTTAGACTACTTGGGGCCAGCCTAGCCCTACGCACCCCCAGGGAGACACATGCCCACACAGTGGTGGTGGGAAGAACTCCCCCACCAAGGAGCTGCCTCCAAACCCAGAGACATCTCGTGAAGTCCCCAGCCCCCAGGGTCTGGCCCTGCTGGAGTGACCAGGGCTGGAAGCCAGGTTTTTTGGGGTGTCACCAGGAACTTCTGGGGGCAGCCCAAGTCCAAGTTCAGAGCAAGAGGATCTCTAGCCTAGATAAGAGGCATGGGTAGTGTAAAGAAGCCACGGGGAGATGGCAGGAATATGAGCGCAGTGCGCCGATGCCCCAGAACATCTGAGAAAGGTTCTTTTGTCTTTCCAGGAAGCTCGACCTTTACCTTCCCAAGTTCTCCATCGAGGGCTCCTATCAGCTGAACAAAGTGCTCCCTGGGCTGGGGATCAGTGACGTCTTCACCTCCCATGCTGACCTGTCTGGCATCACCAGCTTCTCCCAAATCCACATGTCAGAGGTGGGTCCAGAAGTTCCTGAGCATCTGCTTTTGGAGATCACTATTCTATTCTGTTCTGTTCTGTTCCATTCCATTCTATTCCCGCTCTCTCTGTCTCCCTTCCCTTAAGAAGCAAAGGTTTCACTTGTGTCTTATCCTTCATGCAGTGAGAAGCTATATCCACCATCGCACCTTGGGGGAAGGAGTCCTGTATTAAGCAATCAAAGCTAAGAATCCGGTACTAGCTCCGTCACTTACTAGCTGTGTGATCTCCATCAAACACTTGAATCTCTGAGCCTCCTTTCTCTCCTCTAGAAAACCGAGAGTCCCCCCTTGTTCCAAGATGTCATGAGAATTCAATGACAGACGCATGTGCAGTCACCTTTTCAATGATAAACATACATGCATTCTCCTCCCAGCACAGTGCCTGGTGCAGAGTAGCTGCTCGATTGTTCTATTTCTTACATTACATCACAATAGACTGTTCTATTTCTTGCTTTGTGGCTCGGTTGCTGAGGTACTGCAGCAGTGATGCCCACAGGCAGCAGCTTTGCCATGTCCCATGCTGGCTTTTCCCAGCCCCCAGCAGCTCGGTGATGCCTGGTTCTCTCCTGCAGATGGTGCACAAAGCCGTGGTGGAGGTGGACGAGTCAGGAACCAAAGCTGCCGCAGCCACAGCGGCAATCTTAGGATTCAGGTCAGCCCGACTGAGCTCTCAAATGGTCAAGTTCGACAAGCCCTTTCTGATGCTCATTGTGGAGAACAAGAGCATCCTCTTCTACGGCAAAGTGACCCACCCCTGAGATGGGGGCTTCTCCTCAAATCCACAGGCCTCCATGGCGAGGTGTGCTCTGGCCCATCTGTCTGCTGATAGCTAGTACTTCACATAGGTTTAGTTGACTAATGTGGCATCACAAATAAAAATAACATTGATATACCGATGATTGTGTCCTCTCACACAATTTCAAGACATGGATACCTTGGAGAACATTGGGTCTTGTCCTGACCTTTCATTAGTAGAGACTAGTACTGAGGCCCAGAGAGGCTGGTTGACTTGCCCAAGCTCACACAGCACATTAGTGGCAGAGAAAGGTGCAGGATCCAGGCCCCTGATGCCCTGTGCAGTGCCACAAAGCTCTGTAGGAGGGTCATTCCGGTAGATGAGGGCAACCAGGAAACATGTTTCCAAGCCTGGTCTCCTATCTATCAGCATCAACAACTGTCAGGTCATTATGGTTTTTGGAAAGAACAAAGAATAGGTGTCTGTCCCAACCCTAACCAGCTGTGTGACACTGGGGTAACACTGCCCCTCTCTGGGGTGTTCCCTGTCAATCATGGTTGATTTCCATACACTCAAGAGTCATTCATCCTTTAAGAAAAACTGGTGGGTATCAGGGTGGAAATGGCCCATTGCAGGATTGTGGATAGAGTTATAATCTCATGGGCCTGGCTGGCAGTGGGAGAATGGAGACTTGTTGCAAATAGTAGAGTGTCAGTTGCGGAAGATAGCTAACGTTTTGAATTTTATATCAGCAATAACAATAAAGCATTTTGCAAACACTGGACATCATGGTCTTTATGGAGGCAGCTCTGGGAATGGTGACCATATTCCAGGCTGGGTGCTAGATACCTTGGAGAACATTTCACCTGGATGGTCACATTCACCCCTCACAGTGCTCTACTATGGAGGCAAGGCACCACTATTATCCACATTTTACAGATGGGGAAGGCGAGGCTTGGAGAGGTTGGATGGCTTACCCTGTCTTGTAGCTCATAAAGTGGTGGAGCCAGGGTTTGACGAGGGAGGGTGGCCCAGAGCCGCGTGCTCAGCCCTGTACTCTGCGGTGGAGGAGAGATGATCAGGAAGTGGAGGACTGGTTCTCGTGCTTCTCAGCACCAGCTTCCCTGTGAGTAAGTTTCTTCCCCCCATTTACCAAGCCAGCATGTTTCCTTGTCTCTCAAATGAAGGGGATCAGACACTTGCAAGGACTGCTGAATGAATGAGTGAGTGAGCCGGCCAGTTAGCTCAGTTAGTTAGAGCACACCCTTATAACATCACTAAGATCATGGGTTTGGATCCCTGTACTGGCCAGCTGTCCAAAAAAAAAAAAGAGTAAGTGAGTCCTCCTTCACTCAGTTCACTAATTAGCTGTCCCCAAGTCTGATGCTCTTAGTACCTGCCTGCCCCATGCTGCATGTTCTTAGCATGCTTTCCACAAGGCTGTGCCCACCACTCTGATCCCAGCGTCTGGATGGTATTGCAGATGGATGCCCACTGGAAGTCATAAGGTCAGAACCCCACTCTATGGCCTGCCCCCAAAGAGCTGAGCACCTACTGTGCACCACCCCATGAAGACACTTCTCATCTGTGATCTCATCCATCCCTCAGCAACCCAGCAAGGTCTGTCACTGCCCTCACTTCACAGAGGATAGCATAAGTGCTTGCCCAGAGACATGCAGCTGGTGACAGTGGGGGCTTGGAGGTTCCCAGTGGCACATGTGTTGGCTGTGGGAGGGGGAGATGGCTGCAACCAGACCCAGACAGCTCATCTGCGTTTGTGCTACAGGCTCAGAGCGGCTCTTCAGGATCAGGCCTCCTTGTGGGTCACCCCTCCTGTGTGCCTTTCCCTTGCATAATACCTAGTCTGTCTTGGCAAATACCTCTCTCCCTGTTTACCCAGCCAGTCCAAGGTCAGAGGAGGCCTGCTTGTGTGTCGTGTATAAGGCCAAGGTCCAGCGCTGTCTAAAGTTCACTGGGCAAACAGTCGCAAAGCAGCTACTGTGTGTGGGATCGGGAGTGAGCTCCAGTGTATTGAACCTCCTACTGCGTGTCACTCCTCAAAGCACCGTACTGGACATCGTTGCAGGCTATGAACTCAATTGTCATACGATCCTGGGATGCACAAATCATATAGCAGCTCCAAGAGACAGACAGAGACTGAGAGAAAGAATAAATCTTGAGAGGTCAGGAAAGTTTTCACAGAAGAGGTGACACCGAGCTGGTCTTGAAGAATGAGTAGGATTTGGCAGACAGCAGATGGGGAACAGGCACAAGACTTCCAGGCGGAGGGGGCAGCTTGAGAAGCACATGCTGTGAGTGATCCCTGGTGCACAGGGGAAATCGTGGGGGCTCCAGCGTGGACTGGTGTGGGGTGCATGAAGGAGAACAAGGAAGTGGAGGTGGCCATGCTGCTGGTCCAGTGACAGGGATCCTGAGCATAGGCCAATGCTTTGTCCTCTTTCATCCCAGTTACAGGGTGGTTTGGTCATCCAAACCACACCCTGTGTCCCCCAGATCCCTTCCCATCCCTCATGCTGCCATAGCACATCAGTAGTGCCTCCACTCACCCTCTAGGGGGCACTCACACCACCCACATCTTCTCCAGTTCCCCACCTGCCCCTGCCATGGATTGACTTCCTCCATGGGGGACATAAAATGCGGGTCTGTGGGACACCTGCATGCATAGGTGTGGCTGTCCCCCTCCACACCCTCCTTCTTAGCAACTGTACAAGTCTGTTCAGGCTGCCATAACATAGCACCAGAGACTAGGGGCTCCAACAACAGAAATCCATTTCTCACAGTCCTGGAGGCTAGAAGTCAGAGATCAAGATATCAGCAAGGTTGGTTCCTTCTGAGGCTTCTCTTCTTGCCTTGCAGACGGCTGTCTCAATCAAAACTCAAGGAGTTATTTTGTTTGTTTATTCTGTTTTTGTAGAAATTGACAAATTGCTGCTAAAATTTATATGGAAAAGTGAAGGACCTAGAATAGCTAAGGGAATGTTTGAAAAGAATTAAGTTGGAGGATTTCCCCTACAATTTTTTAGACTAAAACTGTGTCTAAAGGGTCTAAGAACCTGTGTCTTCACCCTAATGACCTTGTTTTAACTTAATTGCCTCACAAGAGGCTCCATCTTCAACTACAGTCACATTTTGAAATATTGAGGGTTAGGACTTCAATGTATACATTTGGGGAGGGGGGACAAAATTCAGCTCATAATGGCCACCCTCCTTGGATTTCTGCAGCTCTTGCCAAGTTCACTGTTGTTCTTAGAAAGCCCACTTTTATTTCTCTCTCTGACCACATGGACTCTAGGACCTCCCTTGTGAGCTGCAACCAGCACACAGAGGAATCATGCACTGCTAGTGCCCAGACTGTTCCTCCATTGCTCCCTGCAAAGACCCAAATGAGAGAGAATGGTCTTGGTCTTCAGCAGAAACACTTCCCACCCCAGTGAACAGCCGTGCCCGGGCTACACCTGACTGTGGGGCTTACTGAGCTCATTGATTCAAAGGCTATTCACGAGTTGCCTGCTAGGAATCAGACACGGAGCCAGCGCAAGGGTATACTAGTGAGCCCAGCAGATGCGGGCCCTGGCATAACCAGGCAAACAAGTATGTACACCCGGAATTACAACCTGTGATGAGGGCCACTCATGTTTGTCCACAGGTGTTTGTTCAGTGTCCACTGTGTGCCTGGCACTGTTCCAACTGCCGGAGATAAGTTAAGAAAACAAAAAAGCCAAAATCCCTGCCACTGTAGAGCTAACATTCTAGTGTGAAGAGAAAATAAAATAAAAATAAAGAAATGAAAATAAAGAATAAAGTACAAAAGTAAAAGATGTCGCCTGTCGGTTGGTGACAAGGGGTGTGGAGTGTGACTTGTATCTAAGAACGGAGCACAGGAAGTGGAGTAACAGTGATGTTTCAGCGGAGACGTGGCAGTCACTGCCTTGGCCAAGGGACAGAATCGACATTAAATGAAAATAAAGAATAAAGTACAAAAGTAAAAGATGTCGCCTGTCGGTTGGTGACAAGGGCTGTGGAGTGTGACTTGTATCTAAGAACGGAGCACAGGAAGTGGAGCAACAGTGATGTTTCAGCGGAGACGTGGCAGTCACTGCCTTGGCCAAGGGACAGAATCGACATCACTAGTGATGAGCTGTGTTGACCTTTTGTGCCTCTGATGTCCTGTGGAATCTTCCTCCAAACCCACAACCTCAGTCTAGTCATGAGAAAACAGCAGCCAAACCCAAGTTGAGGGACATTCAACAAAATACCTGACTAGTCCTCCTTAAAAGTGTTGAGGTCTTAAGAGGCGAGGAAATCCTGAGGAATTGTCACAGATGGGAAGAGACTATGGAGACACCGTGACTGAATGCAGTGTGGGATCCTGGAACAGAAAAGGACATTAGTGGAAAAAGTGATGAAACCCAAACAAGCCTGGATGGTGCCAGCGTTCATTTCTTGGTTTTAGTAAATATGCCATGGTTAAGTGAGATGTTTACATTCACATTAACAGAAGCTGGGAGAAGCCTACACGGGAACACTCCGTACAGCTTTTCTGTAAACCCAGGTGTGTTTTAAAATAAAAAAACATTTAAAAATAAAATGTTCCCCAATAAAGTCAGGGAAGGGAATAGGAGCAGGACTGCAAACTGCAAAGGTGGAAGCAGGAGACAGTTAAGGAAGAGAACAGGGCGCTGAGAGAGACAATGTGATCAGGGCACCTTCTGTAGCTGGGAGCCAGGAGGGTCTCTCCGAGGTGGTGGCATTGAGGCTGAGGTCTAAGGAACAAGCAGGAGCAGATGGGACAAAGGTTAAGCATTAGTGTCGCGAGCCAAGTCCCAGAGGCAGCAGAGGGTAGTGCCTTTTGAAAGAGGGCATGAGCACTGGAGCTGGTGAGGGAAGGGATGGGGAGGGAGGCTCGTGCCTTCGTCAGTAGCCATGACACCGTATGGGTGCTGGGGGGGGGTGACACTAATGATAACAGGTAGCACTTGTAGGCCACATCCTGCATGCCTGGCACTGGTCTGAGGTCTTTGTGTTTATTGGTTCAGTTAATGAAGAGGTGAACCAAAGAGTACCTGCCACAGGGGGCCAGGGGACAGTTAGCAAGTGACATCATTGGTCTTCCCCAGCTTCCTGAAGGACCATTCCACAGACATGACCATTTGCCACCCTTCCCCAAAACCATGTAGGTGGGAGTGAGGGGGTGGGGGTGTCCAATTGACAACAGTTACAGATGCAGGAGCCGGGTCCTTTTGACTCCCTGGGAAAATCTAGTTGGGAGAGTCCATATGTTAACAGAGAACCCGGAACATTACCAACACCATCTTAGGTCAGACTACCCACCTCTGCATGAGAGACCGTTGACCTCCTCATAAAAACAAAAACTGTTGCATAGAAACAAGAACCACACACAATGAAAATTTTTGTGCTTGATGGCTTTAACGGCTCACTTTGGCTTCTGTAGCCTAGCTACCTAGCTTGCCTTGTGCACCTGGACAAACCCACGTGCCAATGGGATGTGGTTTTTGCCTTTATAAACTCCACCAGACCAAGGCTAGCTGCTGCTCTCCCACCAAAATACCTAGGGCAGCAGTCGCTGGCCAGCTAATACAAACTCTGTCAAAACTCTTAATTAAGTGTTTAGTTCCTTTCCTGGGTGACAACCTCACAACACATGCACCCTTCCTGATGGTGATTTTCTATAAAGACATAGAGTTCAGAGTATGAAATGGTCCTGTATATGCCCGCAGTGCTAATCACACATATATGCACGTGCAGGAGCACGTGTACACACACACACACACACACACACACAGCCTTCTGGAGCGCTGTGGCTGTTCAGTAGCTAACACAGCTACAGCTGCTAGTTGTACTAAAAGCTGAACATTCATTGTATGCCTGGGGTGGGCGTGAGGGGTGTCTCCCCCTACATGAACTCACTTAACCCTGTCAATACCCATGGAGGTGGTCCCTGAGATTGCACCCACTGGATGAATGAAGAGCCTAAGACTCAGGGCCCCCCAGAGTGGCGTCTCCAGAGCAGGAGCCTCTGTTTCTCTCTTGGCCTCTCCTAGAGAGGCTGCTCTGAACCATGAGGATTTGATCAGCAGGTAAATGTTCCCACTCTTGATCCTTCACAAATGCTGAGAGATCTAGGCCGGTGAGATGAGGGGTTGAAAGGTGGGTGGAGCAGGTGTAGGATAAAGGAGTGTGGGATGTGGGTAGGAGTCTCTGCTCCCAGGTGACCTAAGCCACGTGGCTGAGCAAACACACACACATCCATTTCTCCCACTGCACAGTGGGAGTGATCATAGTGATGCCTGGTGATGGGGTTGTTTGAAGGGTGGAAGAAACCAGGCCAGGGAAGAGGCAGTGAGCTCCCTGCAGTAGTGTTTCTCAAACTCTGATTAGCATCACTTGGAGAGCTTGTTAAAGATGCATATTCCTGGCACTGACCCAGGGAATCAGAATATTTGAGGCAGGGGCCTTTAAGCTCCCCCTTGGGGTCCGAATGCATACACAGATTTTTGATTGTCTGCTGCTTACAATACATGAGAGGACAGGTCTATCTGATTCAGTTCATCATGCCAACCCTGGATGCCCAGATGACCCCTCTATTCCCTGCAGTTGCCACCACCCTCCTTCAGTGCCTGAAGATGACCCTCATACTCCTCAGATTGAACAGACCAGGGACTCTTTGCTGCTTCTGCATTGATCCAGCCAGGGCACCAGCCAGGTAACAAACACACAAACCCAGGTGAGCTCTCCCATGCTCATGCCCTTGCTGACACGCTGCTTCTGCATTGATCCAGCCAGGTAACAAACACACAAACCCAGGTGAGCTCTCCCATGCTCATGCCCTTGCTGACACTTCAGACTCCATAAGTCCTCAAGTGACTACCTAAGACTCTCTTATTCCTTGAGCATAAGATCCCTACAAGACCTTTACCACACATAAGCGCTGAGCTCATCCTGCAGGTGGCCTTGTGCTGACCACACGTAGGACCCCCAGTGAGGTGTTAGTTTCACATTATGAATAACTTTTTAGTCCCAGTATGTTTCATGAGTCTTGAGATATCTTTGTTTGCAGGATCTGGCCACCCTATCTGTAGGGATGAGTGAGAATTAGCTGGCCCAATGGCCAGAAGCCACCAGTCTTCCCTGCAGAGACTAGGGCAAATCACCAGAGAGCAGGGTGAGGGCTGCTCACTGTACAGGGAGTGGGAACAGACTTGGGTGAGAGGAGAACATTCTCGGAGGCCCCCTTGTCCACTGTGGAGGAGGTGACTCAGACTGGCTTGTCAAGAGAGTCGAAACCCGTGCCAAGGGTGGCCAGTCTGGTGATAGCAAAGAGGCTTTTCTGCTACAGTTTCCCTGGGGAAAGAGCCCCTTTCCCTCCTACCCCTGGCTCCAGTTGGGGGACCCATGTGCTCTTCAGAAAGAGCTCTGCTCTAGGGAACTCGTGTCTTCGGGTGTCCCAGCTGCAGAGGTAGGAGGTGCCAGACAGAGCAGGCACAGCCTCAAGGAGGCTGGAGGCAGGGTGTCTCTACCTTCTCTCTGCAGGTGACTTCTTATCTCCGAGGCCACTGTCTCCACGGCCAGGCTGGGCACAGGTCAGGCAGGAGTGGAGCTGTGTTTGCTGGAGATGATAAGAGGGTGGGCTCTCAAGCCAGCCTGCCTGGCTCAGAATCCCAGTTTGGCTGGGCGGCCCTGGGAACTTGCTTCACCTCTCTGTGCCTCAGTTTCCTCACATGTAAAATAGAGAGAGTAATTGAATCTACCTCAGTAGGTGTGTGAGAGGATTCCACGAGTTCTTAAGCAACTGTGATTACCATTGTCACAGCCACTGAGCCCCTGTGGGCTGAATGATGGACAGGCAAATGTGCTTACATAACAGGGAAGGTAGGGGGGACTCCCATTTAGAGGGGTGTCAACTATGTGGCATGCACTGAGGTTTTTCTATTTTCTTACAGAATCCTCAAATTTCCCTCCTTACTGTCTTCTGATCTTGAGAGCCAAGAGGACAGGAGATGTAGATTTCAGCTGGTCATCTAATGCTGCATAATAAATCACCCCCAACATTCACAGCTTGAAACAGCAAACATTTACATTCTCACACAGTATCCGAGGGTTAGAAATCTGGGAGAGGCTGAGCTGGGTGGCCCTGGATCAGGGTCTCTCATGAGCTTGTAGTCAAACTGTTGGCCAGAGCTGCAGTCCCTGAAGGCCTGACGGGGGCTGGAAGTTCCATGTCCAAGGTCACTCACGTGGATGTTGGCAGGAGGTTGCTGTTCCTTTCCATGTGGGTCTATTCCTCGGACATGACTTCCAAGAGAGAGAGAGAACCCAAGGCAGAAGCAGCATCTTTTTATAACCCAATAACGGAAATGGAACCCTGTTCCTTCTGCCATATTCTATCTGTTAAAAGCAGGTTACTAAGTCCAGACCAATGCAAGGGGAAGATATCTAAGCTCCATCTCCTGAAGGAAGGAGTATAGGAGAATTGTGGACATTTGTGGAAAAGGACCAGAGTATTGTAACCTCAGAATCCAGCAGGGTAAGTGCCCTCACAATAGATTCTTAATTTTTAAGGAAAGAACGAACTGAGTGAATAAATGAACAGGTGGGTGAGGAGTATTGTCTCATTTTACGCAGAGGAAAAAAGCTGAGGCTTGGCCAGGTTAAAATGCATGTACAGTTGTCCAGTTAGCAAGAGGCAGAGGAGACTGGTCTGACTCCAGCAGCCCTCATTTACCAGGAATTCTAGGATATAGCAGACAAACTGGAAAGCAGTTTTGAAATCGAAGCTGATGGTGGCAAGCTGCAGTAGCTACTTCTTTGCAGTGAAAACAAGACGCAACACAGAGAAGGAAAGGATGACGAAGCATCATTCAAAACAGAACCAGGCATTCTCCCTGCTCTTGCCAAACACGTCTGCAGGCGCCTCCTAAACCACACAGGGACACAGCCGAGGGCTGTACTGAAGGGAATTTGCAAATCCTGCCTCAAATCTGCAGCCAGCCTCTCCCCCAACAACCACAAAACCAGGTCAGCCCAAACACAGCCAGAGAGCAGCATGGGTGTTGGGCAAAAACAAGCTGTTGACTCCATCTTTTCTTAAGTGAGGCCAGAGTCCAGTGGCCTATAACACAAAAGACTGGACCTTCCTGGGGATCTCAGATATGGAGGTTGTCAGCATCTCATTTCTTCCTCCTAAGAATTCTTTAAGGAGCTATGATTAACAAAATTCTTTTCTTAAGTGAGGCCAGAGTCCAGTGGCCTATAACACAAAAGACTGGACCTTCCTGGGGATCTCAGATATTGAGGTTGTCAGCATCTCATTTCTTCCTCCTAAGAATTCTTTAAGGAGCTATGATTAACAAAAAAGAGGGGAAGTACCTGGCCTATACCCAGCTAGTAGATGTGGCAGAGCCATGATGCAGGGGCCCTTCCCATGACCCCTGTCTGTCTGGAAGGAACCAGCATCTGTCCCTGGCAGCCTCGTCTTTCCGGTGGAGGTGGGTCATACTCTTGCTTGGATTCTTGCTGGTCCCCGGTTGAGCCCCAGAGGTACGCGCTTCTCTGTTTACATTCCCAGCCCAAGTCTGGAGGCCACCCTTTGCCTAAGGTTTTCCTTAGTCCACCTGCACCAGTTCAGCATTTCTGAGTCATAAGTAGCAGCATAAAGGCAATAACT
Source organism: Galeopterus variegatus (assembly GCF_000696425.1). NCBI lineage: Eukaryota > Metazoa > Chordata > Mammalia > Dermoptera > Cynocephalidae > Galeopterus > Galeopterus variegatus. Next base: position 229,299 of record NW_007730814.1, on the reverse strand, counting down.
CTGGAAAATAGTAAACCAACACAATGATCATGTTTGCAAAATCCAAGCTTCTGATCGACTCCATATGTGCCAAGCTGACTCCGGTCTGGAGACAGTAAGAGTAACTGCCTCTTGGGCTGAGCACCTGCTTGTCCTGGGCTGAGCACTTATGTCTTTTACCTCTTCACCTTTGAGGCAGGTGCCACAAGCGCAGTCACACAGCCCCAAAGGCCGGTGACACTTCCTGCCTCTGCCAGCCTCCACTCCTGAATTCCACCCGATTTCCCAACCCTTTGAAATAGGATCCCGGAAACGTTGGCCCTGACTTCACCAAAGCCAGGTTGAACTTTCCAGCTCACCTTGGGCTGCCACCTGGGTCCATTTCAAGACAGAGGAGCATGTTTATCCATGTTCAAAGATGGGAGGGTGGTGACTGATGGGGATAAAGCTCCCATTCAGCTGAGACCCCAACCCACATAAAGAAAATAATCTTCTCTACACAGATCCACAGACGACCAATCTCTTAAAAAAGCTTTGACAAGTGAGATTTCCTTTTTTTGATCTGTAAGATTGCCATTTGCTCTCCTATGTTCAAGAATGGAAATTTCTTCCTTTTTTCTTTAAAGAGCATGGGACGGTGGTGAGAGTCTCGGATTTAGCATTGAACTCGTTTTACCCAAGCTCCACCAGCTCCACCATTTAACAGCTGGGGGTACTTGGGCAAATCACATGATTAGATGTTGGTGGTCATTTCCTCCTACCTGACCCCAATTCCTGGATATTGACACAGATCAAAGACTGGCAATAAAGCTTAAGATGAAAGAAGGGATGGAGACTTTTTCAACATAATCAGAGATGGGAGCTATACAAAGATAATACTGACTATCTGATAGATGGTCTGCCTGTGGAATATTCAGCACACCCCAGCCCTAGCCAAAGTGGAGTATGATAAAACTGAATGAATAAATGATAATCTGATAGCCTGTGAGGGGACTAAGAGAATAGGGGGACAGATGTGGGGAGAGAGAAGCAGAGGGTTTTTAGCAGGATCGAGAGGCCATGGGGGATGGACAGTGCAGGACAAGTCCCCAGATGGCTAGAAACTCAGCTCTCCTTCCTCCCACTCTCAGTTCTCAGGGGAACTGTAGAATACGTTCAGAATATAGTCCCCTGAGATAGAAAGGAACTACCTGGAACAGTCCAGGCTTTGTCCTTGTCCCTCCTAGAATTGAATGACCTGCAACACTTGTGCTCTGTGATCCCAGTGACCCCTCGGATATAAAACCAGGGCAGAATTCTCTTGAGGGCACTCAGCTGTGGGGGGAAGAAGGCCCATGCAAACAATATCCCGTCCATCCTGGGCAGCTTTCCTGAGCCATGGGGGATGGGCTCACCAGGAATCCTAGGCTTCTGTTGATTCTTGCTGCCTAACTGTGAGTGATCAAGTTGCTTTGCATGACCTGTACAAGGGTTCTCTCTCACCGAACTACATCATACCCTGGCATCTGGGTTTGTGCAAAACCTCTTCCCAAATCTAGGAAACTAAGCAAAAATTAACAAGGGGGTTGGAGTCCTCTTCTGGGAATGGTAAACAGTGCACAGTATTCTGCTTCACAGAGAGAAGAGAGAAGACTTCAAACAGGAAGGAGCTCCCTTGCAATTTCAAGTACAGTGGGATGAAGTGAGAGGTGGGACTAGAGCAATGAAATTCACTTAAACTCTAAACCCCTGGGGGCAATGCATGGGCCAGACGTTATGACATGGGCCTTGCAATTTCAAGTACAGTGGGATGAAGTGAGAGGTGGGACTAGAGCAACGAAATTCACTTAAACTCTAAACCCCTGGGGGCAATGCATGGGCCAGACGTTATGACATGGGCTGGAGTCTATGGCACGGGCTGGACTCTATGACATGGGCCAGACGCTATGACATGAGTCCGAACATAAAGAGTAAGAATGTGTGTTCTCTTTTCCGGACTCCATATGTATCTGATCATTTCATAGGAAAGCTGTTTATGGAAGTTGTCCAGGCAGCTGCTAACTAGGCCCACTGGCCAAATCCAGCCCACAGACTGTTTTTGTACCCCTCATATGGTAAGAATGATTTTATATATTTTAAAAGATTGTGAGGAGGTGGAGAAGGAAGAGCAGGGGGAGGAAGAGGAGGAGGGAAAGAAGGAGACAGAGACCATATGTGGCACTCAAAATCTAAAATTCGACCATCTGGTCCTTTACAGAAAAAGCTTGCAGACCCCTGGATTATAGGCCCTCCCGTCTTCCATTAAGGGCATTGTTCTGAAACTGCAGAGACAGTGTCACCTTGAGAGCACGAAACCTCATGCAAAGAGGTTTGCTATCCCACTTTATCCTATAAAGCAGTGCTCCCTAGGCTTTACGGTGCATGCAGACCACCTGGGGATATTATTACAATGCAGATTCTGAATTAGTAGGCCTTGTTTGGGTCCCTAGGATTGGCATTTATAACAAGCTCCTGGTGGTCCTTGAGCACTCTTTGAGGATGTCAAAGCTCCCCTCCTCATGGACAGGGGTATCTCTGCAGACACTGGCATACTCCTGATTTCCTTTTTCCTCTGTTTGCGGGACTCAGAAATATGGTGGTGTCCCCTGGACTCTGATGAGAGAATATTCTTGAGGGGTTGTTGTCTTGGGAGCAAATAGGCTCCAGCAATCCTGTGGCCTAGCATCTAGTAAGGAGATGACCTGCAGGGGCCACTCCAAAAAAGAGGAGCCAGTAGGTCTTGGAAGAGTGCTATCTAATATTAGCTTTTCTTCATTTTCCTGTGTCATAATTCCTTTATGGTCTCATTGGGCCCTAGAGTCCACTTGGACATGTGCCGTCCTTGTACAAATAGTGTTTGCAGAATCAAAGGAAGGGTTTGTACAAATGCTTGGGCCAAAGCAGACAAATGAAAATTGTAAGAGCCCAGGGAAGTGTCAGGAAGATGGCCAGGGGTGAGGTGCATGTGACCTTGGAGTATCAATTTGAGGCTGCAGGTGACAGGTGGCACCCAAGACATGTCATCCCCCCAAAGTATCCCCTGCAAGTGCTGAGAAATATTGAGTTACAGAATTATGGGCCTTCACATTGAATGGAGATTCAGACTGAGTCAGTTCAGTTTTACAGAAAGTGATGGCTCTCCTGAGGCTGGAGAACTTGAGAACATTCAGGTAATGTGTTAGGGAAAAATGATCAGTCATTCCCAATGTCTGTTTTCTTCTTCTCTTTCATGGTAATAGAACCCCAAATGTTTAGCTGGAACATGGCTACTGCCTTGCATTGAATGTTACCCCAAACTTGAACCTTACTGTGACAGTGTTAAGAGAGTGGGAAATGCTATTGTGGTAGTTGAAACGTGGGGCCTTGAAGAGGTGATTGGATTGTGAGGACTGTACCTCCCTGAACAGATAGATCCATTCTTGGAATAATGGGTGTGGTTATAAGGGCTTTAAAAGGAGAGTACATGAGGAGCTATCTCTCTTTCTCCTCCACCATTCTGCCATGTGAGACCCCTGTGTCACTGCCACCACTAACGAGGCCTTCAGCACATGTGTTCCCTGGACTTTGGACTTCCCAGCCTCTGAAACTGTAAGCAATTAATTTTGTTTTCTTACAAATTACCCAGTTCCAAGTATTGTATTATAAGCAACAGAAACAGACTAATATAGCCACTCAGTGTAGAACACCAACTGCATTACACAGCTTCCCTTGCAGCTAGGTGTGGCCATGTGACCAAGCTCAGGCCAATGGGATGCAAGTGGACATAGCACAGGCAACATTTAGGTCATGTGTTTTAAAGGAAAGGGCGTGCCCTGTCCTTGCCCTATTGCCCTTCCCATGGGCTGGAAGGTGGACATGAAAATGAGCCCTCTTGGACCAGGCAATCAAACACCTGGGAATGGCAAAGCAATGGGACAGAGGGAGCCTGGACACCAGAGAGTGGAGCCGCCACATCCACCCACTGCCTTCCTCCACACCTACGTGAGACAGAAATCAACTTCAGTCTTGTTTTCAGCACTATTTCTTTGAGATTCTGTGTAACTTAAAACTATGTATTCATTTAGGAAAATATTTGGAGGCTGAAAGGACATAAGTCATCATTTGGGGAAGAATGGGGACCAGCTCTTATAGGTCATCTCAGCGTTTTACAAACAAACAACAAAAGTCCAGTCCTAATAGAGCTTACACTTTGTATTATTTCACTTAATCTTTATGACCACCCTGTCACGAAAAGGTTATCTGCATCTTAGACATGAGAAGATTAATTAATTTACGGATTTCCAGTGATTTGCTTGAGGTGACACCATTGGTGTGTGGTACATTCAGGATTCAAGTCCAGTCTACCTCATGCCAAAACAGTGGTTTTCAAACCATTCAAACCCTAAGGGTTCCGCAGAGGGTTGTCAGGGGCTGTCATGGTTGAGGGGTTGTGACTGTGAGGAAACAAGGGGGAGGTTCTTCTCATGAGTCAAAGAGAGGCCCAGGAGTAGCTAAGAGAGAGACCTGGGGAGCCCTGAAGGTCAAGGACAAGAAACAACCAGCTATTGGGGTGAACAAATAACAGAGATGCTGCAGGACAAAGGCCACATCAGAGGAGGACCCCAAAGAGACATGGTGCCTGGGGACCAGGGGCCCCCATAACACCTGTGCTTCTGATAAGCTGTCTCTCCACCCTCTCTCCAGATGCAACTCTGGGAAGGGAGTCTGGGCCCTGAGACCAACCCCCACTCTCTGGGAATTGGGGAGGGTCACCCAAAATGCGGACTGAGCCACAGAAAGAAAAATAGAGTCTTGCATTTTTGAAAAAAAATATCTCTGAGTTTGTGTATGGAGATTCATATCACAAACACACACACACACACACATACAAAGATACATGCACACAGACATCAAAGAAAAGTGACTTCGAAATACACCAAAATGTTAGCTAGGGCCCTCTCGGAGTGATAAAGTTCTGAGGGTGTGTTAGTCTGTTTCTGTTGCTTATAACAAAATACACAGAACTGGGTAATTAACAAAGAAAACAAAATTTATCACTTACAGTTTCAGAGGCCAGGAAGTCCAAAGTCCAGGGGATACATCTGGTGAAGGCTTTTGTTGGTGGTGATTTCAGTGACGGCAGAGTATCACATTGTGAAAAATGGTGGAGCAGAGAGAGACCAAGCGCTTCATGCGCTCTCCTTTTAAAGCCCTCAGAACCACGCCCCTGACCACCATTGTTAGTCCATTCACTACTGCACGGTCCTACAATCCAATCACCTCTTCAAGACCTCGCCTTTCAATTGCCGTAATAGGATTTCGCACCCTCAACAGTTACAGTGGGATTAAGTTTTAGGGAGACATTCAACTCAAGGCAGGGGAATATTTTTCAATGTCCTTTATATTTTCTGGGTTTTTCCATGTTCCTCGATGAATATTTATTTATTTATTTATTTATTGTCCTTTTTGAGACCGGTCGCACCACGCTCAGCCAGTGAGCGCTGTGAGCGCACTGGTCATCCTTATATAGGATCCGAACCCATGGCAGGAGCGCTGCTGCACTTCCAGTGCCGCACTCTCCCGAGTGCGCCACGGGCTCGGCCCCTCAATGAATATTTAATAAACAGAGAAAGTAACAAATGCTGGCAAGAATGTGGAGAGAGGTGAACTCTTATACACTATTGGGGGGACTCTAAATTAGTACAACCATTAGGGAAAACAGTTGGAAGGTTCCTCAAAAAACTACAAATAGAACTATCATAAGATCTAGCAATTTCACTACTTGGTGTATATTCAAAGGAAGGAAAATCAGTGTACCCAAGAGATATTTGCACTCCTGTATTTATTACAGCACTGTTTACAATAGCCAATGTAGAGAATGAACCTAAGTGTCCATCAACAGATGGATGGATAAAGAAAATGTGGTACATAACACAATGGAATACTATTCAGCTATAAAAAGAATGAAATTCTGTCATTTGCAGCAACATGGATGAGCTTGGAGGACATCGCGTTAAGTGAAGTAAGCCAGGAACAGAAAGAAAAATACCACGTGTCCTTACTCCTATGTGGAAGCTAAGAAAGTTGATCACATAGAAGTAGACAGGACAATGGCAGATACCCGAGGCTGGAAAGGGTAGAGGGGACGGGGGACAGTGAGAGGTTGTACAAAAGTACAGCTGGATAAGAGGAATAACACGGAATGTTCTATAGCACTGTCGGGCGACTATAATTAACAACACTTATCACATAGTTTCTTTTTTTTTTCCTTTTTGTCTTTTTTTCGTGACCGGCAACGGATCGCAACCCTCAGTGACGCACCCGTACCGGACCGGGACCGGCAACGGGATCGCAACCCTCGGTGTTGCGCCCACACCTCGCTCAGCCAGTGAGCGGCCGGTCTGTACGTGGGATCCGAACCCTCGGCGGGAGTGCAGCCGCGCTCCCAAGCGGTGCACTGTAGCAGTGCGCCACTGGGCCGGCCCTCACATAGTTTCAATTAGCTAGAAGAAAGGATTTTGAATGTGTCCAGCACAGAGATATGATAAATGTTTGAGGTGATGGGGGGAAAAACAGTGGTTGCCAGGGTTTCCGGGGATGAGGGAGAGAGATGGAGGGAGGGAAGCACAGGTGGAGCACAGGGAAATTTTAGGGCAGCAAAAACTATTCCCTATGATACTGTAGTGGTGAATACATGACGTTGTGCACTTGTCAAAACCCACAGAACCGTACAATATGAAGAGGGAACTCTAATGCAAAATTAATAATAATATATCAACATTGATTCATAATTGTAACAGATGTAGCACACTAATGTGAGGTGTCAATAACAGGAGAAACCGTGTATGTTGTGGGGGAGGGTATGGGAACTGTCTGTACTTCCTGCTCAATTTCCCCATAAAACTAAATGCTATAAAAATGTTTAAGAAAAGAAAGGAAGGAAAATCAGTAATGAGAAAAACAACAATAGCAAGAAACTAACATGACATAGTTTTTTTTTTTTTTCCAAGGGACAAAAAGTTAGGGGCTGTTCCCGTCAGCAGGTCATTTGAGCAGATGTAATGAATCCGTGTTACCAGAAATTATCAGCAGGCAACTTCCAGTCTGAAAACAGAACACTTGGTCATGTTTCCTAAGCAGGGGGAGGCGTTCTTTGTGGGGATAAATAAGCGTTAGTATTCATGAAAATCCAGCAGTCCGGGCAGGCAGCTTTGGAATCCACCAGCGACATCCAGCTCTCCGAGACAGGTAATCCATGACCCTTTACATTATGTACCGGGAGCAAAGGAATCCATTTTTTTGCGGGATGTGTGGGGCTGGAGGGGGCCGGGAGGAGGTGTCCTCAGAGCTCTGGGTTGGGAGTTGGGGGACAGTTCTGACGCGGCCATTGATTGCCTCTCTCTGGTGCTGAGTTTTCATACCTGCAAAGGGTGGAGGTGCCACGGTAGCCCCTACGGTCATTTCTGCCTCTGACGCTTTTGGATTCTGATTGGAGTCAGCTTGTATCTGGCTCTATGGGGGAGGAGATGCTGTCCCCTTGCCTGGCACAGAGTGCCACTCTCAGACATAGTGCAGGTGTGATCACTGCAGTGGGCCCCTCTGGACAGAGGCTCAGGCCCTAACCCAGACTTGGGGTCTTGATGCGGGCTGCCTTGGGAGCCCCATTGCCCTGCTGAGGCCCCCTGGCCAACCAGACAGGCTGCCTCTGTGTCCAGCAACCAAAAAGACAGACTGCTCAGAAACAGAGCCAGTCCTACAACTTGTCAGAACAGACAAGCTCTTATTCTCTAGAAATAGTTTTGGGGAAAAATATTGTTTAACACTGTTCCAAAGAGATGATTGCATCAGCCTGAGAGTAAACAAGCAGTTGATGCAACAAGCTGCTCCTGTCCCCGGGCGCGTCTGCAGGCGTCCCCACTGCCTTTGAACGAAAGTCAGCCTCCTCCCCTCCAGGGCTCAACCTTCCCCCTGCCTTCCCCCACTTCATCCCCACCTCTCCTCACCTCTCCCCTCCTTTTTCCCTCTCCTCCCCCATCCCCGAGCTTTCCCTTTTCTCCTCTGAATTCTGGGACTGAGCGGGCAGAGGCTGAAGGTAAATAATCCTATTTGCTGTAGTCACCGGCTTTGAACTCAGCCTCTCTTAGGTCTGTCGTGCAGCAGTGCCAGCCCCTCATCCCGTGGATTCGTAGCTCTGGCTTGCAGCTTTGGGCAGGGGGAGTGTGGGAGGAGGTGACCCCTTTGGAAGCTGGGCACCTTCATCATTTATTCCACCTGAGCCACTCAGCATGTGGTACAGAGATGGGAACTGAGGCTCAGAGAGGTTCAGTCACTTGCTTGCTACCACACAGTCCATGACTCAGAGATTCTGAAGAGACTCTGCTTTCTCCGCACCAGTAGGTCTCTCCAGGCTTATGGTGAAAAGAACAACCACATGGCAACCTGGCAGGGGCTGAAAAGAACATTCTGCCTTCCTTTGGTCTTTATACCCACCGTTATCAGGGTGGTCTGGGCTCCATGCACCGTGCCAGCTGCTTTCTGAGCATTTCTCAGCTAACCCTCAGCAGAGGGCCTGCCCAAGTTCATACAACTTGTCATCGAGAGGCTGGCAGAGGTGCTGTGGTCTTTGACCCAGTCTGGGGCTCCTTTCTTGGGTTCTACTTCTGGGCAGATGAGGGATATAAGGGAAGAGGAGCCCTGGCTTTCTAATCTGCTCTGCCTGGGATCTACCCACCATGCAGGAGGAGAAGACATTCTGATTGGATAGCACCTCATGACCATCACTAGCTCCTACACTTGACTGCTGTGTGACCTTGGGCAAGCCCCTTTACCTCTCTGTGCCCAGTTTCTCCACTGGGGAAAATGGCAACAATAGCAGTACTTACCTCAAAGGGTGGGAGGGAGCATAGAATGTAATAATGTGTGCTGTGTGCCCAGGAGAGCACCTACCCGTGGGACGTCAACAAGCTGGCAAGAGGCTGCAGAGCAGGCACCAGAACGCAGGTGGGAGGTGGTGGGAGGTGGTCAGGGCACCCTCTGGCCTCTGAGACTTAAAGGATCTTTACTTTTCAGAGTTGAGGGTGGAGAGATGTCTCCCCTTCTGGCCCTGGGGCTCCTGGTGGCTGGGTTCTGCCCTGCTGTCCTCTGTCACCCAGGAGGCACACTTGACCAGCACAATCTGACCTCAGAGGACCAAGACAATGGCACACACATAAACAACCTCAGATTAGCCTCCAGCAACATTGACTTCGCCTTCAGCCTCTACAAGCAATTGGCTTTGGAGACGCCCGGGAAGAATATCATCTTCTCCCCACTGAGCATCTCCACAGCCTTGGCCTTCCTGTCCCTGGGGGCCCACAGCACCACCCTGATGGAGATTCTGGAAGGCCTCAAGTTCAACCTCACAGAGACCTCCGAGACAGAAATCCACCAGGGTTTCCAGCACCTCCTGCGCACACTCAACGCACAGGGCGACCAGCTGCAGCTGAGCACAGGCAATGCTTTGTTTGTCGCGGAGCAGCTGAAGCTGCTAGAAAAGTTCGTGGAGGACGCCAAGGGGCTGTATGCATCTGAGACCTTCGCCACCAATTTTAAGGACTCCGCAGCTGCCAAGCAGTTCATCAATGACTACGTGAAGAAGAAAACCCAGGGGAAAATCGTGGATCTGGTCAATGACCTCGACCCTGAGACAGTGATGGTCCTGGTGAATTACATCTTCTTTAAAGGTGAGTTTTCTATTCAGGGTTCACATGAAAGTGGACTTTTAGTTCTGGGCTATTTCTGTCCTGGCTCAGGGAACTACAGAGGAGAGTGCCCAGGGCTTGGGGGGGACATGGGCACCAAGACCCTGCCCTAACCACAGGCATCATTTTCTCTCACGGGGTTTTCCAAACTACAGGTTGTCGTTCCAGGATGTAACTTCAGTGGAGCCCATTAACACTTTGTCTGAGTCAGTGTGGGCTTTTTATTCTGATCTCAACTTTCCCAGCAAACAGAAGGAAGGAGCTGTCCTTTCACATCAGTCCAGGCAGTCAGGAACTACAGCTTCCTCCTTGCAGAGATGCTACTGGACACAGTCAGGAAGCCCCTCCGCCTGTGCACACTGGGGACGTTTCTGACCTGCATATGCAGGATGGGGTCCATTGGGTGAGGGCCTCGGTCTCTGGAGGGGGTCCAGAGGAGATAGGAGCCATCTTTACAGGGGAAGACAGCCCCTAAGGGGCCTGGCTGCCCCAAGGTTCTACGATTCTGCTCTCCTACAATCTCCAGGCCAGAAATGGTTCTGTCCCCATCTGGGTAAGAGCCTCCAACTAGGGCAGTGTCCAATTTCTGAAATTCTAATCAGTCCAGTATCTAATCCCTTTGATAGGAACTCAACAAATTTGAGCCAGAAGTTCTGAAGGGGCAGAGAGCAAGCAGACACATGAGACACATTATGGAGCCAGCAGTCCAGATGAGAACCAATAAAAAAAGATAGGGACACAGGGAATGATTGCTGAGTCAGTGCAGAAAGGTGCATAAGAGACGTGAGCTGTGTGCACACAGAGAGAGCCAGCTGGGGGCTCCTGCCTGAGTCCTGGGCAAGCTGCTTTCCCTCCTGGGCCTGAGTTTTCATCTGTAAATGAAGGTGAGGGACAAATCTTCCTCTGAGACTAGTCCAGGCCTGACATGCTGTTTGTTCTTTGAGTCTCCTGCCTTTTCCTTTCCACCCCTCCACATCCTCAATGGATAGGAAACAAGCAGGCAGTGGCGGCCGCTATGTACTTTTGGGGAAGCCCCCAGGTCTCTACTCTCCCCAGGAAGCCCCCTGGTTCAGTGCTCTGGTCCTCCTGGGGGTGGAGAGCTGTGCCACCCTTCCCCACCCTCCAGGAAGCCCCCGCCCCCCTGGTTCAGTGCTCTGGTCCTCCTGGGGGTGGAGAGCTGTGCCACCCTTCCCCACCCTCTGCTGCCCTCTCCTCCCCCTCCAGGTGCCCGTTTTGTTCCCTGCTTCAGACTAATTCACAAACAGGATCCAAAAATGTACATGATAGGGCCTGGTCATTACTGCGGCCGCCGGTGTGGGAGGGAGGGCTGGTGAGTGGGCTTCATTCTCTGGAAGTTCTGGCTCAGAGCACTGAGTGTTAACTCCTTCCCTTCTACTCTCCCTCTTCTGTGGCATGCAGCTGGCCCACAGGCCACAAGGATCAACTCACCAGATGATGACGCTAGAACTACATACTCAGTTATATAAATGGGGGGGGCATCAGGCTGGAGCAGGAGATGGGGAATCAGGAAAGGAAGGCTTCTCCTAGGAAACTGTTTCCTTTTTTCTTTTAAATCCAGGCAGATGAAGGACGGAAGGGCGTTACAACAGAGGGAAGTCTAGTCAGGCACAGGTCAGATGATAAAGACAGCAGGAGCCTTGTGAGACATTTCAACTCTCTCAGGAGGGCTCCAGAAGGACCATCCTGGGCAGGGCAAGGGGCAAGCCCAGAGCCAGGGAGGCCCGGGAGGAGGGGCCTGAGTTGACACGAAGGAGCCTCAGCTTCAAAGCTGGGGATGTTAGAAGATGTTAAAGAGGCAGAATCAAAAAAAGTGATGATTTTGTTGGCAAGCCTTTTTTGTTGGAAGCTGGACATGTGGTACAGGACGATAGGAACTGTGATAAATAGGCCTTTAGTGTAAGGATGTATGTCAATCTGGCTACGAGTTGGGCTGCGTTTAATGTTTGCATTAGCTGTAGGTGCCAGAGGCAGTGTCATAGAGTTTCACCTTTGCAAAATGAACAGCCTGAGCAGGCTCTGGAGTCAGGGTGCCTGTGACTGAATCCTCAGCAGCACACCTGCTCGGGACATAGGAGATGAACAGTGGGAGGCTCACATGGGTGGTGCTGCAGGGATGCAATGACAGGAGATCCATCCAGAGCCCACATGCATATCCCCCAAGTCTGCCCCCAAAGCCTGGAGACCTGGGAGCAATGCTGAGAGCCCAGAAATTGGGACCGGGCACTCAGCCCCCACTGTAATACGGCTGAGCTGGGGTTGGATCCTGGGGGGCTGGATCTGGGAGAGCCTAGAGCTGAAGAAGGACAGGTCCTTAGAGAAATAGTAGGCAAGGAACCAAGGTAGTTGTCAAGAGGAAGGGCAGAGGAGTGACAGAGAACAGGGGCACAGAATGGGCTGGGAGAGGAGCAGGGACAAAGTGAGGAAGGGCCTGAAGGACCAGACTAAATGGAGGGCTTTTTCTACTGACTACAGGTCATGAGTCCTGACGCTGGCTAGTCTGGTGCCAGGTGGAGACAGATGGAGAAACTCGATCCTGATTCAAGAAATTGCCACAATTCCAAGTGTCTTGGATTGGGGGTAGAGGGTGGTGACCACAGACTCAGAATCTGGGGCGAGTCTGAGATGGATGTCCATGACCCATAGAGGTAGCTTTGGGGATGTCCAGCACCCCACCCCCTAAGATGTCACAAGTGCCCATGGGCTTTTAGGACCATCCATTAAGAGCCTCCCCGACTATGAGGAAAATGTCTGACACTAAATGAGAGGAAGGAAAAACACACACTGTCTCTCCTCTGCTCTCACAGCACACTCTTCAGTCATCACAGAAGACTAACTTCCGTCACCAAATACGTGAGGATTTCTCTCCACCACCAAGCAGTCAATTCTCCGGTGGACACCGGCTGGGTGTCTTCTAACTCAATCCCAACACTATCTCCCTGGAGATAGCGTCGGATCCCACAGTGGGGCTCAGTCCCACAAGACTGCCCCCCACTTCAGATGCCAGATGCAAGCCCCCGGTTGTTCACCCATGCTTCTGACCGACTGGCTATGACGCAGGGTTCCCACAACCCCTACTTGGGTTGATCGATTTGCTGAGTGGCTCACAGAACTCAGAGAAATACTTACGTGCTTCTTGGTTCATTGTAAAGGATATGACAATGGCTGCAAATGAAGAGGCACAGGGCGAGGTATGGGGAGCTTCCATGCACACCACCCCCCAGGAACCACATGCTCAGCTCTCTGGAAGCTTCCTGAACCCAGGCTTTTTGGGTTTTTATGGAGGCTTCATTACATAGGCATGCTTGCTAAATCATTGGCCACTGGTGATCAGCTTAACTTTCATTCTCTCTCCACTCCTGGGACTAAAAGTCCCAACCTCCCCAACTAAAGTCCCCAACTAAAAGTCCCAACCTCCCCAACTAAAGACCCCAACTAAAAGTCCCAACCTCCTAGTTCTGCTCTGGTCTTTCCAGTGACCAGCCCCCATTCTGAAGCTAGCTAGGGGCTGCCAGCAATCAGCCAGCTTGTTAGCATATGAAAAATCTCTTATCACTAGAGAGTCTAAGGATTTTAGGGGTTGTATGCTAGGGAAGGCACTGGCACAGGGATAAAGACCAAGCACATATTTCATAATATCACACTGCCCCTCCCAGGTGGCTCACAGTGATGGGCATTCTCTTCTGTCCGCCCCTCACCAACTCGCAGGTGGAACTCAGTCTCTCTCCACCTCCCTGCAGTGCCTGTGACTAACAGTTGCTTACTAGACACTCTTCCCTGTAGGGAGCCAGGGACTTCCTATTCCACCCCAGCTCAGCCTGCCATGGTGCTGGCACCCTCTTTGCCTGCTTGCCCTGATGGCTAGATCTCTCTCTTTCACTCCCTATTCCCAGATTCTATTGTTTCTCACTCAGCACAAGTAGCCAGGTCTCTGTTTCAGGCTCCTGTTCCCATCCAGGCCTGTGGGGCTCTCTCTCGTCCCTGAGAGGGCCTCTGGGTGGTGGCGGATGGACTGAGGGCTGCCACTGCTCCGGGAAGCTGGGCAGAGGGGGGTCGAGGCAGGGCCACCCCCATGCTCACCAGCTCCCCCTGCTTGCTCTGCCTTCAGCCAAGTGGAAGACGCCCTTTGATCCCCTCGATACCTCCCAGAAGCGGTTCTACTTGAACAAGAAAAGCTGGGTAATGGTGCCCATGATGAACATCCAAGACCTGAGCATGCCCTACCTCCGGGACGAGGGGCTGTCCTGCACTGTGGTGGAGCTGCGGTACACAGCCAACGCCAGCGCGCTCTTTGTCCTACCCGACGCGGGCAAAATGCAGCAAGTGGAAGCTGCGTTGCTCCCCGAGACCCTGCAGCGGTGGAGAGACTCGCTGCAGATGAGGTGATGGTCCCCACGCCTGCAGCTGTCGGCGGGCCCTTCTTCCTGCCCGGTCCTCTTGGGTTCTGTCCCTCCACTACAGGGTCTCTCCACGTCCAGGGGTGCAGTGAAGGAGACCTGTATGGGGACAGGTGGAGTCTGGGGTTACTTTGCCATTTGCTGCCTCTAGGTGGCTTTGGCCTGATCTTTTTCTTCTTTAAGATGATGACATCAGACAGAACAAGGGGCTGAGGCTTCCTCTGCTCTAACATGTTCTAAGTCATGAGGAATCTTCCCCAAATCCCTGACACTCATGCATGGCTTCTCCTTGTCTCCACCTCTGGACGGTGGAGGGGACTGTGACCAGCCGAGGGCTGAGAATCAGCTCTGCACTGGTTAACCGTTCCATTCACTCCCTGACTCGTTCACTCAGCATTTGTTGAATGACATGTGGGGGCCTGCCATATGCCAGGCACTAACTTAGACCCTACATGTATACTATGGACAAGACACAAAATTCCCTGCTCTAGTGAAGCTGACTTCATAATTAGGGGAGAGAGAGAGAGAAACAAATAAATATAGTTGTTCACTCAGCATTTGTTGAATAACATGTGGGGGCCTGCCATATGCCAGGCACTAACTTAGACCCTACATGTATACTATGGACAAGACACAAAATTCTCTGCTCTAGTGAAGCTGACTTCATAATTAGGGGAGAGAGAGAGAGAAACAAATAAATATAGTGAGTAAGGAAATGACTTGCTATGTTAGAAGGTGAGAAATTGGTGGTGGGGGGTAGTGAAGGTAGGTAAGAGGATCAGGAAAAGTGGAATTGGACGTAGTTGGAAATTTTAAATAGAGTGGCATTAGGTTGTCCTTGTCCTTCTTGGGTGATTATGAGAATCCAGTGGTGTGATGGATCTGGAAGGCACCTGATAAACCATGAAAGGGAGGGACCCACTTCCACATTGGTCTGAGGCTGTAGCCCCTGCCCCAACCACCGTCCAGAGGGCCAGATGCCTTCCAGGGATGCCTGACTCTCAGCCCGTCCTCCCTCTAGATGCTGGGAGACCCAGGACACAGGGGTCCTGCCCTACCCTTCCATTCACTCCCTTCCAGAGTCTTTCTTTCCCTCAGCACCAAATAGCTGCCACATCGCAGGCGCTCAATGAATAGTATTTTTTTTTACATTTTTTTATTTTATTTTATTTTATTTATTTATTTATTGTCCTTTTTGAGACCGGCCACACCACGCTCAGCCAGTGAGTGCTGTGAGCGCACCGGCCATCCCTATACAGGATCCGAACCCGCGGCGGGAGTGCTGCCGCTCTCCCAGTGCTGCACTCTCCCGAGTACGCCACGGGCTCGGCCCTCAATCAGGATCCGAACCCGCGGCAGGAGTGCTGCCGCTCTCCCAGTGCTGCACTCTCCCGAGTACGCCACGGGCTCGGCCCTCAATGAATAGTTTTGAATGCAAAGAATATTCATCAAACACCTTTGCTGTACAAAATACTGAAGAAGTAGTGTCTGCACATGCCTGGCCTATAATGGGTGCCTGAGAAATGCTTGTTGAATGAATGTGTGAGCTTGCGAATGAACGAATGAGTGAGAAGAGGAATAGGTCCTTCCCTTCTCCCACGGGACTCAAAGCTTAATGAGAGATGGAGCCTCCTCTCACTTGGCCACTGTGAGACCAGGCAGACAGGGACAAGGGTCTTAAGGGGAATATAAACAAAGGGCAAGGGGAGCTCGCAGGTGGGAGGGATCGCTCTGAGCTGTGTGCTCTGTGCCTGGCTTGCACCGGACTCGGGGACAGCACCCCAGCAGAAGCAGCCCCTGTCCTCGAGGAGCTCACTGGGGAGGCAAATGGGAACCTCCAGTTGATTGTTTCAGGATCCTCGAAGACCTTGCAATACAACGTGACTCCTCAGCAGCGCTCAGGCCCTTCACGACCTGTTCTGGCCCCTGTCCAGCCTCATTCCTCATCCCCCCTCCCCACCACACACACTGAAGCTGCCCTCTCTCTTGTGGGGCCACCCCTCTTGCTTTCCACCTTCCTATAAGTTCTTCCACCTGCCTTCTGCCCTCCTTTTCACGCAGCTAACTCCTTCCCCTCCTTTGGGACTCAGCCTCGATGCCACAAGAAGCCCTCCTGGTGTCCATGGAGCTGTGCAGCCAATGTGATGCTCTGGCCCAGCCTCTCCACACACTGTGGGGCCCCTGTTGGAGTGAAGGTGTTTTCTGCTGCACTGCAGGCTGCTGGGACAGGGCAGGGCCAGGCTGGGGCACTGCTGCAGCCCCAGCTCTGGAATACAGCTGGGCACATTCAGACAATCACAGATGTGAACGGGTTGTTAATGAATTAAGTATAAACACAAGGGGTCAAGAAACTGGGAAAAGATTACTTATTTCCAGCAAGAAGCGGGTGGTGGTAGAGGAGACCAGGGAAGACCATGCTGCAAGGTGGGAGGAAGGTGGGCACTGAGTTAAGAGAATGTTCAAATCATTTTTTTCTCATTTCCTAGATGGATAGATGAATTCTACCTGCCAAAGTTCTCCATCTCGAGTGACTATAATCTAGAAGGCATACTTCCCCAGATGGGCATTAGTGAAGTCTTCACCACCCAGGCTGACCTGTCAGGGGTCACAGGGGACAGGAACCTGATGCTGTCCCAGGTGAGTCTTTAAACTTTGGGCAATTCATCCTCCGTATCTGAACCTGAAGGCCGGGTGGACATTTGGGTGATCTTGAATTTGTGTAAATACCTGCATTCCTCATTATCTAATCACCCTCCCTGGGACTCCCTCAAGCCCAGAAGAGCAGGGTTACAGCCCAGCTCCTCCTGCCATATTGGGGGCTGGTCCCCACCTCCCCTGCCACGTAATGTGACCCAGGAGCCTGTAATGGGAAGAGCTTGGGCTTGGAATCAGACAGCTACGGACACTGTCCCATGTGCCACCATTCACTGCCTGCAGGGACAAGTGAATAAAGTTCTCTACTCATAGTGTTTTCATCTACAAAATGGGGGCCACAGTTCTTGGCTAGCATGCAGTGCCTGGCAAGGCAGGCAATGGTGACAGCTAATCACAGTGGCTACAAGGCTATTGTGATGAAAATACACTAAGAGTATGAGAGAAGACTGCTCAGGACCCTCAGACTGTGCTATGAGAATCAGAGTAACCAGAACAAAGGAGACAGTTGGGCAGCCTCCGCTCTCTCCTGCACTGTGTGTGCACAGGGCCCTGTGCTCTGGTCTGTACCCCCCCTTCCAATAGAGGGGTGTGCATGGAGGAAGGGACCTGCGTTGTCCAGGGATGCAAAGCCAGATCTTATGCAAAGTACTTCAGTGATGATGTTTAAGCTGGAGCAGGAGAGATGCTGCAAGCAGCACCGGCTCACTGGAGAACAGGCTGTGCTGCACCGCTTCACAGTGCAGAGGCTGCCAGAAAGCAGCTGGCGAGAAAAGTGCCTTGCCTGGCTCTCGCCCCACCTCCCGACAGTAGCGGGTGTTTGGGGGCAACACAGACTCTGGACTCAAACAGAGAGGGATCCAGAGCAGGTGCCTCCCCCTTTCCCTCTATGACTCTGGGCAAATCGCTCTCAGCCTCTGAGTCTCCGTGTGCACATCTGTGCATCAGCGCTAAGCAAAACTAGCTCATGGGTTGTTGGGAGGAGAAATGAATCACAGGGACAGATCAGCGGTAGATGCTTGATAATGTCAGCCCCCTTAGTGGCACACAGGCAGGCTGCTTACCTCCTGTCCCCCCTGTCTCAGGTGAATAATGCTCTGGTGTCCCCACAGGTGGTCCACAAGGCTCTGCTTGATGTGGCTGAGGTGGGCACAGAAGCAGCTGCAGCCACGGGAGTGAAACTTATTCCCATGTCCGCACAAGTAGGCCCAAAGACAACTGTGAATTTCAACAGGACCTTTCTGGTGATCCTCATCCCCACGGACTCCCTGAACATCCTCTTTCTGGGCAAAGTCGTCAACCCCAAGCAAACCTAGAGCTCCCCAACAGGTGGTGGGGCCCCCGCTAAGGAGCCGGAAGTGGGAGCTGGGCATGCGGGTCTGGGGGCACAGCTTGGCCTTTGCGCAGTGAGTGGCTAGGGCATGCCTGGCCCTGTCTGCTCATCCTTCTGAAGAGGAAAGTGACTGCCTGTGTGGCTCCCACATGCACAGGGAGCTCATGGACTCTTCCATCGGGAGGCTCCAAGGCCTCCTGATAGCAGTAAACCATCTTCCTTGAACTGAACACTTCCCTTGTGCCTTTCTGTGCTGACTGCCTGACTCTGTGCCCCTGCAGTGGCCCATGCCCCAAGACCAAGCTCCTGACCTCCCACGCAGGCTCAGTCCCAGCCTTGGCTCTGAGCTCATTCTGCCTTCAGCTTCAGCAGCCTGACCAGAACCAAACTTTGTACCTATGGTCAAATGCACCTGGACCTCAGGCTCAAGACCAGGAGGGGACCCTGCTGCCCTAAGACTGATTCCTGCCCTAGGGACTACCTGCTCCCCAGTTTCAGTTTTACTCTTCCCTCCCCAGGGCCCAGGCTCTGCCTACCTGCTGACTCTTGCAGGGGCTCCTAGCCCTGACCTTACCTAGCACAGCTCCTGGACCCCTCACCCTTGTAGCTGAGCAGGGCCTTATGGTGGGATCTCCCTCTTCTGCCCCCAGCACCCATAATCTGGGGAGAACGGCTACTTTCCAGGTTCCCATACTGAGCTCTTCAACTTCTTACCAGTTCCCAGTCCTCAGGCTGACAGATAATCTCCTTCAGCAACAAATATGCAGGGCTGGGAATAAATGAGCAATAAATGCACACCTGCAGTATACGCAATCGTGTGGTCGGTCATTGAGCTGATGCTATCGGTACTGTGTGATCTCTAAGGATAACAAAGGTGGTGATGAAAAAGTCAGCCACTGAAGAATTGAGAGTTTATGCTAGACAATCTGCTAAGATTTCTACCTGAAATAATCTATTTAATCCTCATGATGACCCTATAAGATAGATGCTATTAGTCCCATTTTATAAGTGAGGAAACCGAGGCACAGAGAGGCTTAGTAATTTCCCAGGGATGCATGGCTAGTCATTATTGCCAGCTTTGTATGAAAGGAATGAAGGACTGATATGTGAATGAACCTTGAAAACATTGTGCTAAGTGAAAGAAGCCAGATACAAAAGGTCACATTTTGTTTTATTCCATTTATATGAAATGTCCAGAATACATAACTAAATAGATACAGAAACAAATTAGTGGTTGCCAGGGGCTGGAGCAGAGGACAGTTTGGTGGGGGAGAAGGGGGGGGGACAACTACTTAATGGGTATAGAATCTTCTCTAAGGGTAATCAAAATAGTCTGAAACTAGATAGAGGTGATGGTTGCTAAATGCCACCAAATTGAACAGTTGAAAATGATTAATTTTATGCTAGGTGAATTTTACCCCAATTAGAGAGAGAAAGAAACTAAATGCTATGTGTAGACCTTGTTTGGATCCTGATTCAAACAAACCGACTGTAAAAAAAACACACGCACACACAAACATTTAGAAACCAGTTAGGAAAACAATGATTTGGTGATATTTGCTAATATTAAGGAATTATTTTTTTAAGGTGTTATATGTTATTGTGGTTATGATTTTTTAAAATATTCTTAGAGGTAAAATGAAATGTTGTGTAAGATATGCTTCAAAACCTTCCAAAGGGGAAAAGGGATTAGGAGATATAAAAAAATGATATTGGCCTTATGTTGAAAACAACTGAAACTGCTGATGGATATATGGGCGTTCATTATACCTGTTCAGTAAAGATGATCAGAGGCTGTTGTTTTAGACTAAGTTCTTGCACGAGGCCCCAACAGACCAGACTAAAAAACCAAAATGGAGTCACTCCTGCTAAGTTTTGCATCATTTACACTGTGGTCTGACCTTGGAAGATGTCGGGAGAAAGAGTTAACAGGCAAGGGCCGACCCCCTGGCGCACTCGGGAGAGTGCGGCGCTGGGAGCGCAGCGACGCTCCCGCCGCGGGTTCGGATCCTATATAGGAATGGCCGGTGCGCTCACTGGCTGAGCAATGTGTGGGCGACACCACACCAAGGGTTGCGATCCCCTTACCGGTCACGAAAAAGACAAAATAAAAAAAAAAAGTTAACAGGCAATTTCCCCAGGCCAGTTTAAATCTTCAGTAAGTTTGATAGTCAAGTTCTCTCTACCATACACAAAAGAGACAGCCTGAAGGAACTCAATGTTAACTAATCAGTTATTTTTCTATTGTTCTGTCTCCCTATCCCCACCTTACAAGGAAAATAACTTTGAAATCATCAATTCGCTTTTTGTTCTTTGTTTCTGTCTTCTTTAGCCTTTTCTATTTGTAAAGTCTTTGTTATTTGTAATAAACTTTGGAGCACTTCTCTGATTCTGTTACATAGCGTTTCCCAGGTCAATCCTCATGTTTGGTTCCCAAAAAACTTTACAAAATGATTTCTGCCTCGACAGCCTTAATTTCTGTTGACAACACTAGCAGGGTGAGCAGGATCTGAAGGAGGCCCCCTCTACCACCCAGTGGACTCCCTAACTCTCAGGTGGAAGGACCGAAGGCCTTCTTGGGTCCACAAGCTTGGAGACTCCACTGGGTGTGACCAGTTAGCCTCTTCTCAGATCTGCAAACCTTTCATCTTTGGACTGAGGTTCTGGTTCATTGCAGCTGGCTGCATCCTTTCCAGAAGGTCTTTACTGCTCTCTCAGAATGAGACTTCCACCTTCAATGACAAAGTAAGTCTTATTTCTGGGTTCTTGCACAGAGTTACTTTGGTGGCTCTTTAATCGGGTTTCTCTGGGCATTTTCAAGCAAGGCAAACTCTCCTTAGTTTTCTTTAGCTACATGAGAGCACTCTTGCTCCGAAGACAAGAGACACTTTCTCTCTCCAGCCACATGGCTTTTTGGGGAAACCAGAACTTGGGAAGTGCTGGGATGCCCCTGTCCACAGTGCACAGCAGTCTCATAGGGACACCCATACACTTAAAATTATGGCTTGGCTGGGAGGGGTGATATAAGGGCTGATTCCCTGGCACCTGCAAGCACCCTACTGTTTTGGCAGTTTGGGGAGACTGAGACACATAAGAGGGCTGACCAGCTCTGGGGTGAAATCCAGAGAAGAGATGCCCATAAGCAGCCTGTAGATCTACCACGCTAGCCTGCCTTGCCGTAAGGGGAGATGAAGCTTCCAGATTGGAATGAGATAGAAGGTGCTCAGTTACCATGGGTTCGGGTTTCAGGACACACCTCTGGGTTTCAAGCCAGTCCCCAAGGTCTCAGAGCCCTCTTCTAGGCCCTGCCCTAGAGAAGAGTTCCTGTTGCTATTTGGACCTATTTTCGGCACAGCAAGATACCTCAGGGGGCTGACTTATGTAAATCCAGTGGCTGGGCATGCTCAGCAGAAAGGGGTTATATAACCCTAATACCCAAGCATGTTCAGTAAAGTGGAATTTATATTCATCAGACAGCATGAATATGTGTCAGACAGCAAAAGTATAAAAGTTGAACCCCAGAAGAAGGCAGGGTCTTTGTTCGCTTTCCTGGGGCCAAGAAGCACTTCGCCTGCTGAGGTGTGTGTGCTTTCTTTTGTACCAGACTTACTTTCGGCAAACAGCTGCTCATTGTCTTGAGGCAGCCTGTACTCTAGACTTTAAGTGTGTATTTCTTACTTTTGTATTAAACCTGGTGTGGGCCCTGTCCGGTCTCTGAAGCTAGGCCACACTCTCTGTGAAATCTGTATCTCGTACTCATTGCATGAAACCTGTTCTCACCTTCTACTGTGACTCTGCAGTTTGCAGTTGAATTGTTTCCTGGGGTGGAGTCAAGAACCTGGTAAGAGGACAGGGTGGGTTGAGACCAGCTATCGGGCCTGCCCAGACTCCTCCTCCAGCATCAGGAAGGTGCATATCTTTGTCTACAGTGATCTAACGTATATCACTTAAGGGCCCTTTACTTGTTAATGTCTTCAGAAATGGGGATCTGAACCCTTGACTTTGGTGTTATCAAAATAAAATTTTAGGGCCGGCCCGTGGTGCACTCGGGAGAGTGCAGCGCTTGGGAGCGTGGCGGCGCTTCCGCCGCGGGTTCGGATCCTATATAGGGATGGCCGGTGCACTCACTGGCTGAGTGCGGTGCGGGCAACACTGCACCAAGGGTTGTGACCCCTTAACGGTCACAAAAAAGAAAAAAAAATTTAAAAGAAGCTTATATAGTTATTTCTGCTGGGTTTATGTAATAACCAGGCAAATTGGTCTTGTCATGATTATCTTTGGTAAAAATGGAGGTGACTATAGAGAGAGAGAAAAAAAATTTGTTTCAGAAGAAAACTGTTATACATCTGTTATTAGATTGTAGCACTTAGTTACTGTTTTTGAGTTTTATTATCTACCTGTAAACTGTACTGGACTCTGAATTCTTCTGAATGTCTCATATCTGGCTACAATTCTCTAACAACAGGAACTGCTCTGTTCCTAAGACCTATAAGCCGAGGCTGGGCAGCTCCATGTACATTTAAAGGGACAATTTCACGCCTGATTATGGGCCACACCAAGTTTACCAAAAACACCTGATGACAAAACAAACAAACAAACAAAAAACCACCTGATGACATTCACACAGCAAACCAGGATGACAAGTTGCCGTCCTCACGCTGTGGACAGCTTTTTATTTCACAATATTGTTCGAACAAGACTTCTATCATAATGAGACTTTTACCCATCTTAACTTTTCCTTACTTACACCTTCCTCTTTCACTTGGCAGGATGATGATGTAGTGAAAATTTCAAAATAGTAGTAGTTTCTGTGGGTAATTTGCAAATTGTCACTGCCTGCTTCCACCCCGTCATGGATGCTCGGTTACCTACTAACTGCACAGGGAGGAGCCTGTGCTGCTGCTATCACTTCTTGCTCCACGTGGATGAATACACTAGATAGTATAGAGAAAAAAAAATTAGTGAGCAGGCTAGTTGGTAATGAGCAGGCTTTGTGGTTAAAATGGGTAGTAGTCTCCTCATGAGCCTATTCAGTTTTAGTTGGTTTGGTTCATGGGTGTGGAATATTCATAAAGCAAATGTACTTCACAGGGCCTGGTTTTCCAAAGCCTTGCAGTTTCAAATATTGACCTTGCAGAGGAGTGGAAATTTTCCTCAGGCTATAAAGTCTCTGGTGTAAGATAAGGATTGTGGCACAGCAAGGTTGCTGGCTCAAAGACAGACTAGTTACTGATTGATATGTAAAGAAACTGGAAAATTGCTGGAGGGAGAAGGAATGTTTGCCAAGATCAAGCTTCTGTTGATAGGACCACTTAACTGTCTAATGGAATGTCATCTGACTTGTTTCACGGAGAGTTCCCAGCCTATATTGTTAAACTATAACCCCACCTATGTCTCTTGCTGTAACTTCCTGGGCTGAAGAATAAATGCAGGAAGAAAACCCCAATTCGAGGTAAATTTCCCAAGGAAGGGATGCCTCTTGCTTGAGGGTTCCAGGTAAGTTAACCACTTCAGGGCTTCTCACTGCTCAGAAAAGATGGGCTTTGAGTAATCCTTTGTGGCTCCATCACCCAGGGGAAGTGGGGTGACAAATCCATGGGTGGCAAAGCAACACATGGGGACCCTGGTTAAGGAGCATACTCCAAACTCTTGGTATTTTCTGGTTAGTCATACACCTAATTTCCTTGGTGCTCTGAATCCTCACAAAAATTTTAAATATTTTGTGCAGACATCCATCTAACTTCAAATATTCAAAGCGGCAGGAACAACCAAAACACAAAAAATGCATACTGATGTGATGACACTTTAAGCTATGAATGTAATGAATGAAATGCTGAGACCAGAACCCAGAGTGATAGTAACTGTTAGGCCTCATGGCCAGCATCAGCACAGCCATGTTAAGCAATTTTCCACCCTCTCCCCACTTAACGCTCCCTATCTCATGTTAACTAACTTTCCACCCCCTACCCCCTTGCTTTCTGAGAAAAACTGGAATTTGTGCAAAACAGATTCTTAGGCAAAAACAACCATCCTACACCTTTCCTCTAATTCAAACCTTATAAAACCATTTTAGTCTGTACAGGGGCGGGAGCTGAACTGACTTGATCTCCCCTCCACACTGGTGGAATAAAGTTTCTTGGCTGAAATGATGCCTGGTTCGGGTCTCTCTTTTTCTCCATCTTGCTGAATCTAACAGTAAGTGGGAGCGGCACTAACACCCTATGTTTCGGTCACACTCTCACAGCCTGACCCAAAGGCAGGAATTGTTAAGTAAAAAGTGTCTGAGTCCACTGTTTTGGACTAGGTTCTTGCACTAGGTCCCAACAGACCAGACTAAAAATCCAGAGCACTAAGTTTCATGTCTCTTAGGCTATGGTCTGACCTTCTCAGAAGTCAGGAGAAAAAGGTAACAGGCAATTTCCCCAATAGGTCAGTTTAAGTCTTCTATAGGTATGGTAACGAAGTTCCCTCTGCTTTAATCTTTATGTGAAAGCGACAGCCTGAAGTAACCTGATGCTAATTAATCAGTTATTTTCCTATCATTCTGTCAACTTGCCCCCACCTTACCAGGAAAGTGACAATCCACTTTTTGTTCTTTGTTTCTACTTTCTTCAGCCTTTTCTGTCTATAAAGCCTTTGTTATTTGTAATGAACTCTGGAGCACTTCTCTGACTTTGTGGGATGGTGTTTCCTGGGTCAGTCCTCACATTTGGCTCCCAATAAACTTTACAAAATTTCTACTTTGATGGCCTTAATTTCAGTCTACATACCACTCTATTTCTGGATATGTTTTTATTATGTTTCCATAGTAAAAAGTTTAAACAAAGAAATTCTTGAGGGCAGGATTGTGCATATTCCCCAGTATTTAATGCCTCCTTCTCAGCATGCAGTAGGCGCAGAATTGGCTCATGCTGTGCCTTCCCCAGAGTGAACATCAAGAGAAGGAACCGAAGGTGCTGGGACATCAACAGAGGTGACCTGACCATGTGGATGTTTGCAGCAAGGCAGTGGATAAACAGAATGAAAATAATCATAAGCAACACTGGGAGTAAGTTACATCTGGCTCAGACCGATTATCCCATGTGAACCTGGTCTCTGCACCCAATCAGCAGGCCACCTTTGTGCCACCGAGCCAGCTCAGGAGGACAAGGCACTTGAGTTGCAAAGATTTTAGCTTTTCTGTTCATGCAGCATTAAAGTGGAAAGTTCTATTGCCTTTCCTGAAGACCTAGTCATTGTTAGCCATCACATTGTAACTAGCCATTACCATTTTAAAAACACTGTAGGCAAAATAAATAAGCAATCATGACATTTTAAAAAATCATAACTCAAACTGGGCAACTCTGTACTACTCAATGAGCACCGTGTCTGACACAGCAGTGTCCATGTACATGCTGAACAAAAGAATGAAACCAGGAGGGGGTGGAAGATCTTTCCAATGGCTCAGCCTTTTACTAATTGTATAGAATGTCCATATATGTCACTCGACTTAACCTTTGTGGCAACCTTGAGCGGTAAGGAGAGCAAGGAAAGAAACTGAGGCACAGGAGAATGTTAGGCAGCGAGTAATGGTGGAATGCAGACTTACCCCCAGGACACCCACTCCCAGTCCAGAGCAACACGCGTGCTCCATAGCTCTTGCTTCTCCATGCATGGATTTGCACACAACCCTAATGGAGGTGACACTGGACAAGTGGGTCTAGGTTCTTGGTCAAACTGAGTAAGTAGAACTTTACCCAGAACCAATCAAGGTCCACAGCACGGTGAGCACGATCAGCAAAAGAAAAAGGGAGATGTACCTACAGAACATCAGACAACAGGACTTTATTGTGCAGAGAGAATACGCACCAACGTGTGCACGGATGGCCTCAGAAAGTGAGAACCGCTCTGTGGCTTCTTAAGAGGAGGGTTTATATGTTGTTCTGGGACAGGGATGTTTCTCTGTCCTAACTGTGGGGGAGGATCTAAGGTAACTAAAGCCTAATGAGGTAGTACCAGCTTCCTGTCACATGTCCTTGAGCTTCCAAAGTTTCTGGTCATGCACAGGAGTCACTTCCCTCTCACCTTGTCCTTTCTGTCACAGGTGGAAGGTCGTAATGGTGGCCTCTGCACTTTTGTTCTTCCTTGTGTGCAGGTGCACAGCATAGCATGCTGATTAGTAGGGTTGTTCAGCTGTCACCAGCATATTTATGAGCCGATTAACTGCCAGGCAAAGAGGTGGGCAGTGCCAATCTGGTCTAAATATTTACAAGCAGCCTCCCTGGGATGTGTCCCTGTTCTGTCCCTGACTCAGAGGGGCTGGTTGTTTCCTTCTGCTGGTTCATGCTGAGGGTGGACATTGAGCCAAGGGCAGCCTCAGATCAGTCTGTGTTGATCCCAGGAGTCCAGCCTGTCACAACCCTCCCTGCAGGTATGAAGTTCTGTGTCAAGGGCCATGCAGACCTGCTATATCCCCCAGCTCCTCCAAAAGCTCACAGAATGCGTTTAATTTCAGGTAAGTGTGGGACTGTGGATGGGACTGCATTCTCAGTCCCCCAGCTGGCTTGCTAAACATGCTATAAGTTCCCTCATCATGTCACATGCACACACGCACACACACGTACCCATCTGCTCTGAGAGCTGCACATATAGGCAACTCTCACTATAGTCTGGAGTGGTTCACTCTGCCTCCATGACCTTGAGCATGCTCTTACCTCTGCTGAAACTCCCACACCCCTTTTCTGCCTCTCTCCTGATCCATCTTCCAGTCTCAGCTCAGGAGCCACCTCCTCCAGGAAGCTCTCCAGAAACTCCCTTCCTTCCATGACTCCTGTAAGCTCCCTGCTCACCCTCTGCAGGATTGCCACTGCTCTTTCCTAAACTGAGCTGTAATCAGCTCTCTGCATTTCCATCCTCTGCAATAGCTAGCAAGCTCCTCCCAGGCAGGGCCCAGGCTGCCAGGACCTCATGCCCTGACTGCCAAATATTTGTTTAGTGAGTGAGTCAATGAGCGAATGAATGAGTTCTGGGCCTCATGTTGGACAATGGTGTCCTCTCAGCTCAAAAGCTCTATGGTTTGGGGGACCCCAGAGAAAGCCTTCATTGCTGCCTATCAACCGTTTTGCCAGCAAGGCACTGTGGAACCCCACCTAGAGAAAGTAAGAGCTGGACAGGACACTAGACTTGGGACAGGCTCTCATTGGCCTGACCATGCAGTACACACTACTCTGAGTGAATCTCTGTATGTCTGTCTCATGGGAGCCGAGCCCCTGAGTGAGCAGCTGGGTCTCATCCACCTCAAGTCCCCAGCAAGCAGCTCAAGTCCTGACACACGGCAGACCTTCCGTTAGTATCTGTTCAGTGAATGAATGAGTGAACAAATGGTAAATATGATAAAGGAATGAAGGCACACACTTTTCAATGAAGCCAAGATATTCACCAAAGCAGATTACCATGTAAATGGACAAATGGAGACCTGTTGGTTCTCTGATGATAAACTACATGGAACAAACCTCTACAGACAGACCAGGCTCTCCTGGAGGCTGAGTTTTGGACAATGGTTTTGATCTTCCCTTTACAGATAAGGGAACTCCAGTTCAGAAAGTTCCAGGGCTGCCCAGAGTCACATGGAACATCAGAGGCAGGACAGAAGGGTGTGAGGATGATTAATTGTACCAGTAATTAACCCAAACTCAGAATGGACAAGTGGGGCCAAGTGGTTTGCCACAGGGGGAGCTAGGAATGGTGCAGTGTTGGGGGGTGAGGTCCCAGAGGCTCAGGGAGATGCCTGTGCTCTAGAGGGAAGGTTGAAGCCATAGAATGAGGTTTCCCAAAAAGTAGCTCATGGGCCATTGTTCTTTTATCAAATGTTGGTTGAGTGTCAGTCCACCCTGTGCTGAGCACTCAGAATTGAGCAGTGCATGAGACAGGCAGTATCTGCCCTCCTGGGGCTACCTCCTAGCGGGGAAGCCAGGCAGATATGTCACCTCATTCCAGACAGACATAAGAAAAATAAAGCAGGTATAGGGTGGCAAGAGCAAGGTGGGGGCCTCCCTGAGGAGATGGCCTTTGAGCAGAGAACTGAATGAAGTGAGGAAATGAGCTGGGGAAAGGGCTGGAGAGAGACTGTTTGAGGTAGCCAACAGCAGGTGCAAAGATCCTGAGGCAGGAATGAGCTTGGTAAGTTCTAGAACAGCAAGAAGGCCAGGGCAGTTGGAGCAGAGGGAGGGAGGGGAAGGATGGTTAGAGGAGAGGTCAGAAAGGTTGGCAAAGGCCAGGTCATATAGGGCCTCCTGGTGTGGTGAGGAGGGTAGGGTTTCTCCCAAACATGATGGGCCACTGGAGGTCTCCAGGAGGGAGTGAATGTTGTGAGCAGATGAAGGTCGCAAGGAACCAAGGCCAAACACGTTTGTGTCTTTCCATAATGGCAGACTTCTATTAATGCAAGGATCATTAATATCAGCCACGGGCTACTGCAGAGTTCCCATAGGGAGCAATTCCCTAGGTACTAACCAGTTCATTTGATAGTCAGAGTAGCAAGCACACAGGTTCAAGCTACACACAACTGCATTCACTTATTATTCAAAATACTAATAACAATACAATTAAGGGAGGGTATAGAGGAAGGTAGAAAGTAAGAGTCTGAGTTAATGAACCAGCTGATGCGCAGAGAGGTTGGTCAGTCTGGTCCCATGTCTGGTCTTGCCAGGGAGGCAAACGTCTTGCAAGGAAGTCTCAATTTGAGAGCTGTTCAGGCAGAGCCTTCAGGGGCAGATGTTGATGTGATATGGTCAAGAGCAAGAGCAGCTCTCAGTCAGACAATGTGCATTCAACTGAGCAAAGGCTTGGGTTTTTATACCCTTTTTATACCTCCTATCCACACCACCATACGGTTTATCAATGCCACGTGTCTGTTGGCTGACGCCTTGGAGGGCCTACTTGTCAGCTTGGTTCAAAACAAGTTGTTTACTGCTAGTTTCAGTTCCCTTAGCATGACTGACTCCATTTTGTTTCTTACCTTAAGTGCTTCCATTTTATATGCTCTATACTGTGAACAAATCTGATTTACATTTTAAAAGCGTCACGATGGCTCCCTAAGAGGAGACAAGGACCAGCTCAGGCCTTAATAAAATAGATTCCAGGCTCCATGGAGCCCTGCAGAGTTAGAACCACTAGAGGAGAGGCCTCAAGTTCGCTGGAGTAATAACATGTGCCATGTCCTGGGGGCCCATCTGTGTCAGGTCCTGGGCCAGGTCTACTTGGTACATGATCACTCTGAATTTCTACAATCCTGTGATGTGGGGATGCTTGGCATCGTCCCACAGAGCAGAAGCCAAGGTCCCGAGAGATAAAGTGATTTGACTAAGTTTGCTGGGCTCATGAGCAGAACCTCAAACTGAGTCCAGGTCATCTGACTCCTCCCCGTACCTCGTGGCGCCTCCCACATCTTCCCTCCTCACACGCTCTCTGCAAGTCCAAGACCAGGGATGAGAAATGAGGCTCAGACCGGCTAAGAGGATCACCCAAGGTCACAGATCTGGCATCCGGTGGAGCCAGGATTCAAAGAGGGGTCTGCTGGAGGAGGGGCTCTGCGTTGGTCAGATGAGACCCACTTTGTGGGTGTGAGCTGGAGGCAGGAGGGGTGGGGACAGGATGGGAGCCCCCAGGAGGGGCAGAGGGAGCCTCTCCCAAGCCCCAGGAAGCTGCTGGAGAAGGACTCAGCTGCTTGCAACCTGTGGTGAGTGTGCACAGAGGGACAGGTGTGGAGGAGACATGCTCGCCCCTGGTGGCCCTGGTGGCCATGTGCACCACGGCACCAGGGTGCTCCCAGCAGGCGCTCAATGTATGCATGCTTCTGTTCAGACAGGATGTTTACTCGGGTGTGCCGCTTGCCATGAATCCACTTCCTCCCACTGCCCAGGCTGGGTTCAAGTCCCGACTCCACCACCCACCAGCCACTTGACCTCGGACAGGTTACTTAACCTTCCCAGGTGTTGTTTTCTTCTTTGCCGAATGGGGTGTGAAAATGATGCCTCCCCCATCGGGCTGTGGTGAAGATTAAAAGAGGACGTGCCCGCAAAGCATTTGCACAGGGCCCAGCACAGAGCAGACACTCCGTGAATGTCATGCGTCAGTGTTATGATTACTGTTGTCATCGTTGTCCTCCCCGCCACCACTGCTTTCAGACCAAGGATCCTGGAGGAGAAGGCCCTTCAGTGGTGGCAGCTGGTCCCTGTGCTCATTGCTGTGGCTCATTGTCTGGCCCTTGTTAACCAAGAAGATTCTGATCTCGACTCTGGCTGCCAGGACAGCCCACCCAGGCCCGCCATGCTCTGCCACAAAATTTCCGTGAGCAGCACAGACTCTGCCTTCAACCTCTACAGACAGTTGGCCTTAGACGCCCCGGGAGAGAACATTCTATTCTCCCCAGTGAGCATCTATCTCTTCGGCCTTGGCCGTGCTTTCCCTCAAGGCCCCAGCAGCCAGCAGGACCCTGCTTCTGGAGGGCTTGGGGTCCAACCTTAACACGGTGCCTAAGGCTGATATCCAGGAGGGCTTCCAGGATCTTTTGCTCAGGCTACCTGTGCAGGACCCCCAGCTCCTCCTGACCATAGGCCACTGCAGCAGGTTCAGCAGCCTGGGCCCATGCACCATCCAGAACTTGGTGGTGGCCCCAAAGCACATCGATGAATACCTAGGGAAGCAGACCCATGGGAAGCTGGGGGCCCGGGTAAAGGACCTTGGGAATGAAACCATAATGGTTCTGGTGAATCACATGCTCCTCAGAGGTAAGAAGGTATGTAGCCAGTGTGGAATCTCCTTCCCAGAATCCAGGCTCCAACCACACCCTAACTCCACTCCCCACGATATCCTGGGAGCCTCCCCTGCTGACACTTACTGAGTGCCTTCTATCTCTCTGTCTCTATCACTCCTTCCTTCCCTTTCATCCCCCCCCAATCTGGCCAAGCCCTTGCCCCCCATCCATACTCTGAGGGATGATCTGGTCCGATATCTGCTGTGAGCCCAGGGGCTCACAATACCAAAGCCAGGAGGGAGCCCTCTGGATGCCTGGCAAAGTGGCTTTCAGTCCTGTGACCCCGGGTTACTGCAGCAAGGAAACTGAAGAGCTGGTCCACCTCCTGGGATGAGCAAGCAGACCAGGAGAACAGGCATTATTGAAACAGATCATCCTGCCACCCTCAAGTGAGCTAAATGCAGTTCCTGCACTCAAGGAGCTCCCCGGCTGCAGAGGGGAGGACTGCGCTGCAGACAACTGGCCAGACAGAATGAGAGACAATCACCGCTCGGACAGAGGAGCAAACACAGGGCAGACTGCAGTTCAGGAAAGACACAGGAGAAGCAGGGTAGCATGCCAGAAAGACCCCGCAAGCCAGGGGTGCTGCTAGGTGCAACCAGATGCCAGCCACTAGCTGTGTGACATGAGCATGTGACTTGATCACTCTGAACCGCTTTCCCTCCATCAGTAAAATGGAGGCCATAATGACACTTACCATCTGCCAGGTGACCTGTACCATGCATTCCTCACAACAACACTATAAGCTGGGGTTCCTTGCATTTGACAGCCGAGGAAACTCAGCAACAGAATAGCTAAGTGACTTCCTTCTCTGCGTCTCCCAGATGGAAGTGATATCTGATCCCCAAATCCCATAGCACCTTCCACACCACTTCTGAGCACTGAGCCATCTATCCTGAGCATTTTGACTTTAGTGTCCACCTCTCATTCCTGCCACAGACCAGATCGTATCAAAGCACCTCCGGATCTTTCAGGCCCCAAGCCAGGGGTGGTTGATCGGAGACTGGCTGACTGGAACCTCTGGCAGACCTGGATTGTTCCAACAGTAGGAGCAGAGAGGAGAGATGGAGAGAGAGGAGCAGTAAGACACAGCCATTCTCTGTGCTACACATACATGCACACACACGTGCACACACCGAGGACAGGCTGGGGCAGGAAGGAAAGCAGAGCCCCAGGGAAATGGCAGAAAAAAGCAGCTGGGAGACAGGAGAGAAAATTTCACAGACCCCCAAAACACGGCAGAAGAAATTGTTTCCAGAGGCAGTTAGGAGCTGGCCCCCCAACCCCTACAGCCCCGTCACTTAGCAGGTCTAGAGGTCCCCTTGCAGCTGCCAAGACTGGGAGGAAGGAGGGAGGGCAGGGACAGATGGGGCCTGCTGGAGAAAATCTCCCTAAACCAGGCTTGGCATCTGGGACTCTAAGTGCCCTGAGCCTGGGGGAGGGTGGCAGAGGAAAGCGGTCCAAGATGACCAGTCCGTACCCCAGATGCCCATGTGCTCATTACAAGAGGCTGGAGGGTAACCCAAGAGCCCCAAGAGTGTGCCCCTAGGAACACCCGGCTCTGTGCTTTATGAGGGGCTCTGTCTGCTGGATCCCAGGTTGGCAAAACTAAAACACAAAGAGCTCACACGCTTCTCTGGAAAAAATGCATTGTGAAGCCAGGTGATCCAGCCTAATCTCTCTCTCTCTTTTATTTTTTCTATTGTAGTAAGAACATTTGACATAAGATCTACCCTTTAACGAATTTTTAAGTGCACAATACAGTGTTGTTAACTACAGGCACGACGCTGTACAGCAGATCTCCAGGACTTACTCACCTGGTATAACTGAGACTTCATACCTGTTGAAGGTATGTTGCTCTCTACTTTCCCCTTCCCTCTAGTCCATGGCCACCATGGATGGCCAAACTGCTTCTAGGAGTTTGGCTATTTTAGCTTCCTCTTGTAAGTAGAATCATGCAGCATTTGTCTTTCCGTGACTCGCTTAATTCTTTTAGCAAAATGTCCTCCAGGTTCATCCATGTTGTAGCATATTTCAGGATTTCCCTTTTTTAAGGCTGAATAATATTCCATCATATGTATGTAGTAAAAAGACAACCTATGGAATGGCAGAAAATATTTGCAAGCCATGTATCTGATAAGAGGTTAATATCCAAAATACATAAGGAACTCCTACAACTCAATAGCAAAAAAACAGAAAAAACAATTTAAAAGTAGGCAAAGACCTTGAATAGACATTTCTCTGAACAAGACATATAAGTGGTATATGAAAAGATGCTCAACGCCACTAATCATCAGGGAAATGCAAATCAAAACCACAATGAGATACCACCTCACATCTGTTAGTATAGCCATTATGAAAACAAAACAAAACAAAAACCAAAAGATAACAAGTGTTTGTGCAGCTGCAGAGGAACTGGAGCCCTGTGCACAGCTGGTGGGAGTGTAAAATGGTGTAGCTACTGTGGAGCACAGTGCAGTAGTTCCTCAAAAATTAAAAGCAGAATTACTATAGGATTCAGCAATCCCATTTCTGGGTATTTATCCAAAAGAATGCAAAGAAGGACCTCAAAGAGACATTTACCCTCCCATGTTCATTGCAGTGTTGTTTACGCAGCCAGGATGTAGGAA
This sequence comes from Galeopterus variegatus, assembly GCF_000696425.1. Lineage (NCBI taxonomy): Eukaryota > Metazoa > Chordata > Mammalia > Dermoptera > Cynocephalidae > Galeopterus > Galeopterus variegatus. The sequence continues at coordinate 195,760 of NW_007730814.1, read as the reverse complement.
CAACCTAAATGTCCATCGACGGAGGAACAGAGGATGAATTCCTGTCAACCCTTTTCTCTTTCAGTCTTCATCACCCATTGTTAGAGAGGAGCAAGATCCCAAGAGCATCTACCCCTGTGCTTTTCAAATAACACTTGGGGAGACTATGGGACAGAGGGGGCTGACTGGTGGCACTTGGTGTCCTCACCTTGCTCCAAGCTGGGTGGTTCTGCTCCCTGTTGTCAAAGTAAGATTTCAACTGAGAAAGGGGTTTCACTGCTAAAAATACTTAAAATGTAAACAATTCCTAGTGACCATATTATATAACTTGTCATCTCTGCAGGGTGGAAAAAGTTAATGTCCCAAGACCTCATGGGGAAGTAAGTGGACAAGAACCCGGCTTGGGGCGCACGGGCCTCTGAGTCAGGGTCCTGGGCTGCCTGCTGAATGCTGTCCCTTTCTAGCTGCCTGACATTGGGCTGGTTGCAGACGGGCTTCCCATCCCTCTTTTGTGAGACAGGATAATATAACCTCTTTCCTGGGCTGTTGATAGGGTAAAATAGGTTGGAACCCTAAGCCCGAGGAGCATGTGGGCACAGGCAGCCCCGGAGGCATCAGCTGCTGTTCTCTGGGCTGGGGACCCTGCAGACCTTGCTCTGGTCTCAGCTTGGCCACAAACACCTCACTTCTTCTCACTTACCCACGATCTCCACATCTGCTCGATTAGGACATTGGTCTAAAGCAGCGATTCTCCACTGTGGATGCACAATGCAATCATCTGGGAGGTTTTAAAGTAATATTGGTCCCCAGGCCTCATTCCCACCGTTTCTGACATCTTTGGTCTAGAGTAGACGTGGGTATCAGTGTTATAAGTTCCCTGGTGGGTTTCTCCTGCAACCAGTGTTGAGAACCACCGCTCTGCTGATTTTAAGCCCCCTTCCAGCTCTAAAACTCTATGGCTGGACTCGGTCTTATTTCAAAAATCTCTGATAAAACACCTAATACTCGTGGAGCATTGTGTTAAGTTCCTGGCCCAAGAGATGTTTTTGTTCATTTCACTGCCTGGGAAACGCTGGATGCAGCTTAAGCTGGGAGTTTTCAAATAACAAGCTTTTCTTCCCTTTCATTAAACTGCCTCCATCTTGCAGACTTTGAAATAAACTAACTTTGGAAACAATAACCATACGAGTAGCTCAAGTTCATTGTCCATGGTCTACACGTTTAAATATGGGAGAGAAAATGCGTTTGAGCAATTCTAATTCACTCTTAGGTTAACACTGGATCATGCCTGTTCTATTCTGTCTTTGCCTCTAGTTTTATTCTTAAAGGGGTTGGAAAAATTAATAACTTTCACAGATACAGAAAAAGGAGGAGGAGAAGGAAATAGAAGAAGAGAGAGAGGGAGATGAAGGAGGAAAAAGAAAGAAGGAAGAAAAAAATGACTCCCTTTCATACAATAGCAATGACGGTGGCAAAATACTCAGGAACAGACTTGGCAGATATGCAGGCTCTAGGTGGAAGACAATTTTTAAATGCTGCTGAAGAAAATAAAGAAGACTTGAACAAATAAAAAGTCATCTTATGGCCTTGGAGAGGCCAGGAATTGAAGAGTATCAGTAGGTGTTCTCTGTCTTATGTACACGCACCCACACACCACACACAAAGAGGACAGGCTGGAGCAGGAGAAAACCAAGACTATATTAACTAAGCAATGTCATTCTAAAACTCATATGAGAAAATAGACAAGGAAGAATAGTCAGTAAAATTCTGAAAAAAAATAAGCACTATGAGGGGAGGACTAGACGTACAAGATATAAAACATATTCTAAACTCCATAATAAATTATAAATGTAAAATTATAATTTATTAGTTAGAAAACATATAATTAAAACTATAGGGTTCACGAATAGGAAGACTGGTCAATGGAACAAAATAGAAAATCTTTATTTATTTATTTATTTTTTCTCATGAAATCCACATATTTATTTGGTGACTGTTTAAAATATTTCTCATCAAGTCTTTGGGAATACAGGTGCCAACTCTCATTTAGTCACTTCTATGACCCCCTAAATCAAAAAAAAACAGCCTAACCCCACCTACCTGGATGATTGTGCTTGGCTCTAAACAACTTTCAGCTATCACCAAACAAGTCTGCTCTTAGGGTCATTTTGCAAATGTGCAAAATTATCAGGCCAATTGTAATTTTGCTGAAACGGTAAGAACTCTGCAGGAGGATTTGTACAAAAATTCAGATGAATTTTTCAGTGACTGCAGAAGCAGGCCCCAATAATCCAGAATCAATTTAGAAACCATATACCTGTTTTATAAACAAAATACTGTTTCACTGTCATTTGCTCCATGAAGGCAAATGTCCGTCTAATTCCTCTCTAATTTTAAATAGTCCTAAACACATAATGAAACTTAGAATATGATAAAGAAGTTATTTCAAATAAGTGCAGAAAAGCTAAATTAGTCCTTAAGAAGGGAATGGCACAACAAAGTTGCTATCTGGAAATAAAAAGTCAAATTCATAATTCCTATAAGTAATTATTGGAGATTTTCACAAGTTTCCCAGTTTCCCTCTTCTTTAGACCATGTGATTTGCTTTGATCAGTGAAATGTGACTAGAAGCTTATTGCTTCTAGGAAGAAGCCTGTAGGAGCCAGGACATGATTCCCATCTCTCTATGCCCCTGACACTGTACCAACAATGTCCCTAATGATCTGTTCTGTCAGCCTGAGTCCCCAAGCCCCCAGCTAATCAAAAGTGGGCACATATCATGAGTAAAGAAATAGCCTTTGTAGTTTTCAACTACAGAGACGTGGGGCTTCTTTGTCACTGCAGCATACATAATTTATTCTAACTGATGCATTCACAGCATATACCATGATAAATTTCACAGACATCAAAGATTTAAATATAAAAAATAAAACCCTAAAAGCACTAGAAGAAATTACGAGAGAATTTATTTTTTAAAACCTTGGAGTTGAGAATGCTTTTTTAACTAAGAAATAAAACCCAAAAGCCATTTTTAAAAAATTGGTAAGTTTAAACATACAAATTTTTTAAATTATGCATTACAAAAACTACTGTGAGCAGAGTCAAAATACAAAGGAAAAACTGGGGGAAATACAGCTTATATTATAGAAAGAGGACAAATTTCATGTATATATAAAGCATTCCTACAAGCCAGTAAGGAAAAGATGAACAACCCAACATAAAAATGAGCAAAAAAAAAAAAATTGTTCCTAATAAAGCAAATTAACTTGGCTCTTAAAAGTATAAAGATATACTCAATTTCACTCCATGTTAAGAGAAATGCAAATTAAAACTACAAATGAAAGCCCTGTTTCACCTGTCAGATTGGTGAAGGTAAAAAAAATTTGATGCTATATTAATAACAGTGTGGAAATGGGAACTCTCATATATTCCTATGGCAAATGTAAGTTGGAACAGCCTCTATGGAGGCATATCTGATCGGGTATTTCACAATTATAAGTGCACATACCCTTTGACCCAGAAATCCCATTTCTAGGGATTTATCCTGTAGGTATACTTATACAGGTGAGAAATGATATGTATACAAAGTTATGCATTGCACCATCATTTGAAATTGCAAAAAAGAAAAAAGAAAAGGAAACAATCTAAATACCCTTCAATAAACAACTGTTTACATAAATGAGGTTCCATGCATATAAAGGAATGGGATGCAGACAAAGAGAATGAGGAAACCCCCTGTGATTGTTTGTGAACTTATATGGGAAAATCACCAAAATATATTAAGTACACAAAAAGATCAAGGTACAGAACAGTGTGGATATTATGCTACCATCTGCATAGGAATAAAACATTGCTGGAAAAATGTTCAAGCTACTTATAACGTGTTTGCCATAGGGAAGGGACCTTGGTGCCTGGGAGGGGTTTAAAGGAAAATATTACTATATCCCTTTAATTAATTTTGAATTTTAAACCTTGTGAATGTATTGTCTATTCAAAAGCAACTTTAAATAAGAAAGAGAATAAAAACCTCTTTAAATGTAACTCGCCCTTCTAGAGTTACCCAGCACAAGACCACAGCGAGGACCCATCAAACAATGAAATTAAGTGTTTATGTGTTTCCAAGTATTGGAAATGATTATGAAACCCTAGATGGTTCTGAAATCTCATACCCAGAAGGTTCAAGGCAATTGGTTATGATTTCCCACTGCATTGAGTTTCATATATTGCAGAATTGGAAGACATTTCCTCAAAAAAACCTAAGACAAAAATCTTTTTAAAAGGTCAACTCTAATTCCATTTCAGCTGAGAAGTTTTTTTATTTCTGATTAATTCGTGAAATTGCCCCAAAATGACAAATGTATTTTATATTCTTTAATCTTAGATAGATGCCCCCATGGAGATTAACTCTCAGCTTCCTTCTCAATGGAGAAATTTGGAGAATTTTCTATCCTCTTAAGCCATGAATTTTGAGGTGAGAAAAGCCAACCTGAGGTCACTTGGGAAGAGTGGTGATGACCCCTCAGGGACCTGAGATGCTTCAGTTCCCATGGAGATTAACTCTCAGCTTCCTTCTCAATGGAGAAATTTGGAGAATTTTCTATCCTCTTAAGCCATGAATTTTGAGGTGAGAAATGCCAACCTGAGGTCACTTGGGAAGAGTGGTGATGACCCCTCAGGGACCTGAGATGCTTCAGTGGGGGTGGGGGCCCATGCTGGGCCTCCCTCTCAGCACCCACCATCCAATCCTACATTGCCATTTTAGGACAGCTGGACACTGGGTGCACATGAAAAGGAGCTTCAGAATCAGGAAGACCCAGATTTGAATCGGGGCCCCCCTGAGGAATTTAAGTGGAATCCCAGGATTGCTGTCTCCCTACACAGCACTCCCTGCTCGGCATGCCTGCCTGTCCGCGGATGACACCTTGAGATCTGAGTCATGCACTTCCTCCTTGTGGAAGCCCAGTGCACAGAGGGCCTCACGCTTTCCAGTATCCACTTCATCTCCCTCCTTACACAGAAGCTTCTTCTCTTCTAATTCATTTCTCCCCTTCCCAACCTGCCTCCAGGATAAACACATCATCTTAAAAAATGTTCCACTGTCTCGGAAGGTGTGTCTTATTACCTGCTTTGGCCAGGTAACCTTGCTCTTCGATGAGCCCTCTTGCAGGAAGCACCAGCTCCTCTTGCCGGGAAACTTGAATCTACAATGAATCAAGATCTTTCCATGTTGCCCCTAAAGAGCCTGCCTCCAACTCAGGCTCGAGGAAGAGTCATTGACACAGAAGTGCTGGGGAGAGAAATGGGTCACCCCAAAGGATCTCCATGCCTGAGATTCCTTGAGAGAACATTAAACTCTGGCAGTTTGGGGCTGAGCCACTGATTAGTCTGCAGCACCATGAGTCCTGGGACTGTCCCTCCTGGTGGAGAGAAGGTGCTCGGGGTGAGCACCACCTCCATTCGTGGTGTCTGTGATGGAGAGGAGAGACCAGATTGGTTCCAAGGGGACCTGTGGGAGAGAGAAGTAGGGCCTGAATCAGAAGAGTTTTCTAATGGTCGAAGCTGCCACAAAGGCAATGGATGGCTTTGGGCTACAGTAGATATCTCTTCCCTGCATGAATTCAATCCAGGCCTCAATGAACTTACACTAGAGGTGTCCTAGTGATGGCTTCTAATGTGCAGCTCAGTCAAAAGCAAGCTTCCTAGAGATCCTCTCAGTACCTACTTGCTAAAAGCTCATGTGAGGATTAAAGGAGATAATGCTCTAAGGAGATAATGCTCTAAGGAGATAATGCTGCAGTGATGTACACAGTTTTCATGGCAGGGTAAAATTTATTGACATATCAACTTATGTTTTGTTATCCTTGTATCTCCCATAACCTTTTCCAAGAAGTAGCCAGGTCTCAGTTTTGTTAGATTTTATTTGTTGCCAGTGGGAGGAAGGGAGGAAACTATTTATATTTTGAAGTTGAATGCAGAAAATTAAGGTCTTAGAGAAATAAGGCAGGAGCAGAGACAGCAGAAAGGAATGAAGGAAGATTGCCTAAGGCTGGGGAGGAGGTGGTGCTTTGAGGTTCCACTGGGAGTGAGGACCTGAGTCCTGTTCACTGGTCACTCAGAGGGGACTCACTGTCAGGTAGAAGGGAGGCTAGGCCCCAGGGCCTAGCATCCTCAGCCTCTGCAAAAACACCTGTTTCCAAGTTTGCACAGAAGTAGTAGAGCCACCCACCTTCAGGGAACACACTTGCAGCAGTTGGGGTGCTTTGGGCTGCAAGTAACAGAAAACCCAAACATAAACTTGTTTAACAGTGGAAAGACATGCTATCTCACATAATGGAAGTCCAGTGAATATTTCCATACTAGAACTCTGCCTGTCTCTGGGCACCAGGCTGCTTCCTCCCACGGTCACCAGGTAGCTGCAGCAGCTCCAGCAGCCACACCCAGACATAACAATATCCAGGGAAAGAGGATCCTTTCTTCCAGGAGTCTTTGTTTTAGGAGCAAGGAAACCCTTCCCAGGACACCCAGGAGACTTCTCCCCCTGACTAATGGGCAAAGGCCGATGACACACACATTCCAAAACTATCCCTGGCAAGAGGCTGAGAATGACAACAGACTCCCATTAGAATGGCACTGGAGAGTCAAGTATCGTGACCGTGACAATAAAGATTTGGACATGCATCTCAGAAACATCATTGAGACAGAAGAACTGAGCACTGTCTACAATTTAATGAGCTCCACATAAACCTCCTGTATTCTTAAGCTACCTAGGGGAGAGAAATAGCCACCCACACCCTTTTCCTGATAATAAGTGATAATGAACTTCTAGCAACTGGATGGGGACTCAGAGCCAGATTAATTTAAATTTTAAAACATAAGGAAGTATAACATTTCTTGTACATCTGAGTTGATGGAGTGAAGTAAAAACCTGCCACATTATTATCATTGTTGTTGTTATTACTACTATTGTTATTTCAACGTAAAGTGGAAGATGCTGTTTTCCTGGTGTCCAAGCCTGTTGACTCATATACCTTGACCTCTCCCACCCGGGATCCTCTCAGGCTCTGTCTCACCCCTGCCTGGACCTACTTGCTCTGAGCTGGTGTTTCCGCCTGTGACTCCATTGCTCAGCCTCTGCCGTCCACCCTGCCTAGGTCCTTTGGGACAATGCTCCTCTTGACATTTGTGCTTGGTTATGGGTCCAATATTTTCTCCAGATGCTGCCCCTTAGCTCCATCCCTTTCTCATATGGGCTGATCCCATCCGCTCCCATCTCTGGACGTTTTAGCCCCAGGATGGTGTCCAGAAGGGTCATGAAGGTTCTGATTTGCCCACATTGAGCACCAAAATCTCAGCTCTATTAGTCATGTAAGGTGGATCCCATCCACTTTGAGATAATCTTTAACTTGGAGTTGTATGTGTAGAAGAAAAAGATTCATTGAGAATTATTGACCACATGTTTTTTAATAAGGACCGTATTCAGTTAACTTAGGCATAAGTATATGTGTTCCAGGAACTATTTGGGGGCATCTCCTGGAGATTCTAGCATCTGACCATCAAGGGAGCCATGAGAACCCTGAACCAGGATGGCCCAGGGACAGGCTCCGTTGTGGCTGACACGCACCCCTTTCTCTCACTCCTGGACCTGGTACTGCAGATCCTCTGCTGTGTGACCTGGCCTTCTCACCCTGTCTTTCTGCACTTGGATGTCATCCTCCATGGGAGTCCCTATGACCAGGTTCCTTTCAAGTGCACTTGCAACCACTAAAGTTCCTTTCAAGTAGAATGTCACTGGAGGCCATGCCTCCCTCTCGTATGTCCCTTAAAATCCTGGCTGACCGCTTGTGATGGGCTGAAATGTGTCCTCCCCCAATTCATATGTTGAAGTCCTAACCCCCAGTACCTCAGAATGTGACCGCGTTTGAAGATAGGGTCTTTAAAAAGGTAAAGTTAAAATGAGGTCATTGGGGTGGGCCCAAATCCAACAAGACCGGTGTCCTTATAAGAAGAGGAAACTAGGGCACAGACAAGCACAGAGGGACTGTGTGAGGACACAGCGAGAAGACGGCCTCTACAAGCCAAGGCGAGAGGCCTCAGAAGGAACCAGCCCTGCAGACCCCTCGACCTTGACCTTCCATCTCCGGAACCTTGAGGAAATGAATCTCTGCTGCATAAGCCACCCGGTCTGTGGGACTTCTTCTGGCAGCTGACTGATACGCTGCTGTGACTCATCCACTCGGTCAATCCATTACACTGAATGCCTCCTCCTTGTCTCTTAAAATTCTGGGGGTGGCTTTGCCTGCATGTTGGCTTCTTTGATGTGTGTCTGGTTTGTCCTTTCTTGGTTTGTTTCTTTTTTCCTTCCTTCCTCCCTCCTTTCTACCTGCCCCCCTGTCATGTGATAGCAATGGAGAATGTTATGGAATCTGTAGCATTTGCCCCCCCAAATAGCCCCCCAAAACACCTCACTTCTAAAATTCATCCCTAGTGAGTAGCTTATTGCCATGTCCTGTGTAGCACTGAACTTCCTGGCACCACTTGCTCAGAGCCAAGGCTGTTTAATCTCTTCAAACCAGCGTCATGAATTCATCCGTGGGCAGGTGATGGGGTGTATGTTTTCCAAGTCCCTCCTGCCTTCTACGTCCATAACTCAAAAAGTTTCTGTGGGTGCTACACGAGATCACATAATTAGAGTGTCTCATAGGAGTGCCCAGCACACAGTAGGCTCCATAAACTCTAGCCATGGTTATTACCCCACATCTGTGCCACCCGCTCAAGGCCTAGCCCAGAGTAGTTGCTTCAGCAAATATACTCAGTGATTTCCAAGAAAGGACCCCCACCTTCTTCCCCTTATGTTTTCCTTCAGCCCCTCCAAAGTAAAGTAAACATGCCAAATGACTTCCAAGTAGCAACGACATGGCATTTTTATCTTACACTGTCATGGAAAACCACCTGCTATTTTCAAATTCTTCTGTGATGTTGAGTCTTGACAGGGAAATTCAAAGGCAGCGGAACAATACATAGAGAGTTGCGAAGCCGAGGGGAAAACACCCTCTACTGATAGTAACCTGAGCGTCCATGGCATTTTCCAGCACACTGGGAACAGCCTCACTCAGAAGTCCTCAGGGACTAGGAACCCGTTGCCAGAGAAGACAGAGCCACGGAGACTGGCTGCACTGCCCCCGTTCCCAAGGTGCATGCTGGGGCTCAGCTCCTCCAGCTCTCCAGGTCCCATTACCAACCCTGAGGCCTGCTCCTGCCCTCTGGAGCCCTGCGTCCCCTACCACCTGGGCATAGCTTGTCATCCAAGCCCAGGCCTTTGGGGGCCAACCCTGAGGCTGGCCAACTTCCAGACAGAGATGCCCATTCATGTCCTGGCAGAAATCACGTGGATCCTGGGCCACAGGAGAGGCTGGCTCTGGAAGCAGGCACATGCATTTTTTTCAAGCAGCTTGGCCCCCCGGGCCTGAGTGACCATATTTTACAACCCCCAAATTAGGAAATTATAAAATAGCTCTGCAAATATTAAACTGTATTGCATTGGAAATATCATAAAGGACCTTTACTGAAAAGAATAAAATGTTATAATATTAGATTGAACTATATGAAATTGCCATTTTTGTAGATCAAAAATGGTTGACTATGAGCAATTTCAAATGATTTGATCTAATGGTAACAGCTGACACTCATCGGGCACTCGCCATGTGCCCCCCACTGACCTCGCACCTTATGCGCAATGACCCACTGAGCAGGTGCCATTAGTACCCATGTTTTACAGATGAGGAGGAGGAGATTGAGTCTTAGAGAGGTGAAGTGGTTTGTCCAAGGTCAGCCTAGTGGCTGACTCCAGTGTGTTCAGGCGATATGCGTGAAGTCCTCCCGCTTACCTGCTAACCCCTCTCACCTTCAACAATCTTTTCCTCTACCCTCTGGGTCACCCACTCTCATGGCTGTACCCCAGACTGTGTTGTGACCAGTAGGTGACCATCCTTCCAATGACGTGCTCAGAAACTCGATCACTCGCCCTTGACCACATCCTCTGTGTTCATGGCACACCCCCTCCAGGCACCCACTCCAATGCTTTTTGACTCTGCTAAGACATCCAGTCACCGACTCTACCAATTTTTCCACCTCCTTCAAACTTTCTCTCACCTTTATTTCCTTCCTCACTCACCTGAGAGCCCATGTCCAACTTTTATAACCACTCCCTTGAATTTATTTTCAATTCTCTTTCCTCCTTTACCCTCCAAAGTAGGCACCTAGCAACCCCCAAGCCTGCTGAGAGCCTAATCACTGTACAGGGAAGCTGCTGACTGCAGGGATGCCCAGTGCCCTCCAAGACCCGGTCCATACATGCCACTCTCCCCAGACAGGAGGATGGCACAGACAACCTGGAAATACTTCTAGAAATTGAAATACTCAATTTCAATACAAACGGTGAAAGCAAAGCAGAAGTTTCTAGCATTCTATAAATAAAGGAAGAGGGAAGCAGCAAGTGAAATATTCCTTTCCTGTTTTATACCGAAAAATATCATTTTGCTATATTTCCTGTCTTTTCTGTCTGTCCACACACGCATACACACAGGCAGAATATATATGTATACATGTATATGCTTGTTTCACTAATCCATGTGATAGCAGATTACAGACATCAAGACACACATATAGACACATGCACATGCACATATATATATACACACACACCTGTGTACACACATACATGCACACGTATATACACACACACACATGATGGATGAAGGAGCACAGAGGCAGGCGTCTCTGCCCCGGAGGGTTGGGTGCTGCGTGCTGGCCAGGGACTCCCTGAACATCCACTCCCACAATGAGCACTATTCAGGCCCTGTGGAAACAGAAACATTTCTCCACATCTCTTGTCCTTGTCATCCAAACAAAAGGTAAGTGTATCCAGATGCTGGGAAGGGTTGTGGGTTGTGTCTCAGTGGATTCTGGAGACAGACCCTGCTTCTGAGTATGGGGAGGACTGGGCGCTTGGGTAAGAGGAAAGACAAACACATTGACTTGCCAAATCCTTCCGCTCAGATAGCAGGAATGCAGCACATTCTTGCATAATAATGCATCATTCTCCAGACATACAAACATTCATTTTCCTGCTTCTTTTTATGTTACAATTTGTGCTTCTGCAGGTACTCACAAATGAACACAATATTCCCAAATAGTTGCTCTCGACAGCTAAGGAATACTTATCAATATTAAATAACTCATATTACTCCTAAATTTGCATAAACATAGGTCTGGACAAACCACACGTGAAGCATGAGATGGATTTCTCACATTGGTAACTATGCTAGAATTGCAAATGGTTTTATATTTATTAAAATATTTAGGAAGATTTAATTAAATTTACAAATAAACAAATTCTGCTTTATTTGAATAATTCTGATTTAGAATTTTACATTTATTTATTATAATTTGCATTTTTCATTTAATAAAAGATAATTTAAAACATTTTAGAGGAAAAAATCATGATTTAAAAGCATTAAAATGTTAAAATTTTCTGTCTTTTAACATTTTTCACTTACATTTTATGAAAATACACTCACATTTTGTATACTTGACATTCAATTGTGTTTTTAAAAATTCTTTAGCTAATTACTCTCAATACAAAATATTGCATATTATTGATTACAACAATGCAATTAGTGATTTTGCTGAAATGAATAAAAATACTTTTCAAAATAATGTATAGTAATGAAGAATTTTGTGTGTGTAGTGTATGGGGTATTTTGCATTCACGTACAGTCCATCAACAGAACAGCCAGATATGCACTGTAATAGATTTAGTTTCTTAAATATTTTCCCAACTTTTAGTCATAAAAATCATAGCTTTATACATTATTTGTTTTGTCATTGTATGAGTATATTTGAGAAAGTCGGACAAAACATATGCTATTTGGTGGTTTGTTAGTGTGATTTACAACATCTACATGTTTAGTCATATGGCATGCAGACTTCTATATATATTCTTATCCCAGGGCCTCTATTTATAGTCTCATCCTAGGTCCTGCAAATGATAGGACAGACCTGCATGCAAAGACTTTTGGGCGTGCGTGCACACACACACACACACACTCACACACTCTTATCTCATTGATATAAAATATAAATGAAAAAACAAATAAGTTTAAGCAAGCCAAAAAATCAAATTAGTTTATAACAATGTTCTCCAGGACCAAGTAGAGAAAGTTGGAAGGCAAATGGTTTAATAGTAGCTAAACTATCAAAGTAATAAAATGCATTTATTAAAACAAATAGTCTTAACAAATGCCATAAAGGCAGTTGATAAAATTTAGTATTTATTCTCAATTTAAATTTCTAAAAAAATTTAGAAAATTAGGAAAAGTAGAACATCAAACTTAATCTCACATTTCATGGTGAAGTGTCACTGAAATTGTCATTAAATTGAGATAAGAAAAGGATGACAGGGCTATTTTTATTAGTCTGCACTGTTCTTGAATTCCCATCCAATGCAATTTGGTATAAAGTAGAAATAAGAGACATAATTTCTGGAAAAAAAGATGAAATCATGCTATTTACAGACAGTATGATATATCAAGAAAACCCAGGAGAATCATCTGAAATGCTATTAAAAAATAATGAGAGTTCCATAATATGACCCGATAATATGATAAATATGCCAAAGTCAATAATTTTTTTATGTGCCAGCAATAACAGATGAGAAGACGTAAAGGGAAAAAGAGATTCCTTCCCTAATAAACAATAAAAAACATAAAATCACTAAGAATGACTCTAAAAAGATAATGGAAGAATCCACATGTAGAGAAATATAAAACTTTCCTGAGGGCAATAAAAGAAGATTTAATAAAATTGAGAGAACATGTTTCTGAATAGGGAGACATAATGGGGAAAAGACGTCAATTCATCTCAAATTAAATAAAGATTTAATGTAATAATGATCAAAACAACAGAAGTTTTTCATAACTTGACAGAAGTGATTATGAAGTTACTCCAGTGCCCATAATGATTTATCAAGTGGATATCATAGAATCCAGAGGAGTAGTGCTATGGCACATGTTTTTTTTTAATTGAAACATAATTGATTATACATATTTGTGGGGTACAGAGTGAATATCAATACCTGTGTACAATATGTGGTGATCAAATCAGGATAATTACTATATTTATCATTATACAACATAATTATTCCTCTGTAACTTATGAAGTTACAGAATTTTTCAAAAAGGGGGTAAAATACTATCATTTATCTTCCAACTATAAAAACATATCACAAATCTATACCAATTAAAACAGTGTGGCACTGGCATGATAATAGATTCATTTGAAAAAAATCAAAAGCCCATTTGTCTGTAGCTCTTTAATAATTTTGTCCTTATCCTCCTACCCAATCTGGTAACCTCAGTTCTGTTCTCTCCCTTTGAAAGTTCAATGTTTCATTGTGATTGTTGTATCTTTCTTTCTTTCCTTCTTTCCTTCTTTCTTTCTTTCCTTCTTTCTTTCTTTCTTTCTTTCTTTCTTTCTTTCTACCCAATCTCAATGTTGGCTAATCTTGTAAATAATCATTAGCACCAATTCAGCAAAAATAGTGCCAATTCAGGAAAAACACAACACACACATGTCTCCAAGACACTTTTTGATTTTTAAATTGTTTTCTGACTATAAAATTCATA
>NW_007730814.1:181567-182003 GCF_000696425.1 Galeopterus variegatus | reverse complement strand
CCAGGATTATAGTGTTTACACAGTTTTAGCTTGTGCTTTTTTTGTAATATAATTATTTTACTGTGCCCATAATGATTTATCAAGTGGATATCATAGAATCTAGAGGAGTAGTGCTATGGCACATGTTTTTTTTTAATTGAAACATAATTGATTATACATATTTGTGGGGTACAGTGTGAATATCAATACCTGTGCACAATATGTGGTGATCAAATCAGGATAATTACTATATTTATCATTATACAACATAATTATTCTTTGTGACCCTTTACCAGTCTCTTGCTAAACGTCCCTTCCCCTTGCTCTTTCCCACCCTTGGTAACCTCAGTTCTGTTCTCTCCCTTTGAAAGTTCAATGTTTCATTGTGATTGTTGTATCTTTCTTTCCTTCCTTCTTTCTTTCTTTCTTTCTTTCTTTCTTTCTTTCTTTCTTTCTT
>NW_007730814.1:177900-179919 GCF_000696425.1 Galeopterus variegatus | reverse complement strand
TTTCTTTCTTTCTTTCTTTCTTTCTTTCTTTCTTTCTTTCTTTCTCTCTTTCTTTCTTTTTTTCAGCTCCCCCTTTTGAGTGAGGACATGGTATTTCTCTTTCTGTGCCTGGCTTATTTCACTTAACGTAATTTTCTCCAAGTTCATCCATGTGGCTGTAAATGGTAGAACTTCATTCTTTTTTATGGCAGAGTAGTATTCCATCGTGTATGTATACCACATTCTCCTTATCCAGTTGTCTGTTGATGGACATTTAGGTTGGTTCCAACTCTTGGCTATTGAAAATAGAGCTGCAATGAACATGGGAGTGCAGGTATCACTTCAACATGATGATTTCCATTCCTTCGGGCATATACCCAGCAATGGGATTGCTGGATTGTATGGCAGTTCTATCTGTAGTTGTTTGAGGTGTCTCCATAGTGTTTTCCACAATGGCTGCACTAACTTGCAGTCCCACCAACAGTGTAGAAGGGTTCCCCTTTCTCTGCATCCTCACCAGCGTTTGTTATTCTTTTAATTTTTAATTTTTAAATTTCTCTTTTTAATAATGTCCAGTCTAACTGGGAGGAGATGATATCTCAATGTAGTTTTGATTTGCATTTCCGTGATGCTTAGTAATGTTGAGCATTTTTTCATGTGTCTGTTGGTGTTGGAAATGCTTGACAACAGGCTCTCTGGGTCATGGTGGGGAGGCCTATTTATAGTATTTGCCAATTTTCTTGGTGTAAATGCTTCCATTATGGTCAATTTCAAGATACCAAAGTAACGTCAAAGGACACAGAGTTGGTAAGAAATGCACACCATCAGCTTCATGAGCCAAGTTAGATACAGCATTCCACTGATTTTAAGCAACTTTATTTCAGTGGACATTAAGTTGCTTGAGATATTTTGCCATCATAAATAAATATTATGGGTATTATCCTATTCTACAAATTAATATCTCTGATTGTCTCGATAAGACAGATTCCTAAAAATAGAATTCTAGATCCAATATGAGTACCACTTTGAAGCTTTTTGTAAATATTGCTAAATTTCCTCCCCAAAATGTACAGATTTACTCTATCAGTAACGTATTTGTCTCAGCAAAAAAAAATTTCCTCAGCAATATTATCATTTCCAAAACCATGTTGGCCAATTTCATTGACCAAAAAAATAGTTCTACTTCCACTTTATTAGTGAAATTTCATTTTTTTCATGTCTTTAATAGGCTTTGTCAATAAATTTTTGTCAGTAAATTTTCTCATCATACGCTTTGCTTATTTTCCCATGTGATTACTAATTTTTATTGATTTGTAGTTTTTTAGATGATAAATATTCAGTCCTTTGTTCTACTTTGGCAAAAAAAAAGTTTGTATCTTTTTTAATTTTAAAATTTTATTGATAGCACATTTTGATGCACAAAAATTTAAAATTTTTAGGTTGTTAAATCTATTAATCTTTTACCTTGTAATTTCTTCCATATTTTTAGACTAAAAAATCCTTCTCAATTTAATCCATGATAAATGCCACATTTTAAAGTGGTGAGAAAGATGAATGCTTCCGTCAGTATTGTTGGGATAGTGTAATTATGCAGACAAAATTAATTTTGACTTCCTTGTCTTTTACACAAATATATTCCAGATGAAGCAACAATTTAAATGTAAAAAATAAAATTAAAAAAAAGTACTAAGGAAGACATACGACAAATTCGTTTGTATTTATGATGTGCGTGTGTATGTGTGTTTTCCTCATAATGATTATAAATACAAAACCCATAAAAGAAAATATAATACCTTTGACTACGTAAAATTTCAATATTCAACATGGCAAAAGTACCATGAAGTCAGAAGACAAGTGACAAACTGGAAGAACACAATTTCAGTGTATAGATTTTCTATATACAGTATATATAGTATATCTTCTGTAAGTTATTGAATTATTAAAATCTTCTGTAAATCATTATAGAAGATAAAAAATCATCTATAAATTATTAAGAACTATTAAGAAATTGAGGAAAACCCAACAAAGTCAGAAAAAAAA
>NW_007730814.1:171123-176786 GCF_000696425.1 Galeopterus variegatus | reverse complement strand
CTTGAGTGCGCCCTCTACTGGACAGGTTAAAAAGAAAAAAGAAAGCTGGATGGTTACAGGCCTGGTACTGCGGCACTTTGTGAAATTAGAAGTTATCAGAAGTCCACTGAACTTCAAATTTGCAAACTCCCCTTCCAGTGTCTGCTGCCAGAAATTGCTCAGGACTACAAAAACAGATCAGTGCTTGCTGAGTGCAACTACTGGTGCTTTGAGGAGGCCTTATCTGGTTGGCCTTTTTGAAGGCTGCAGCCCATGTGCTAAAATGTAAAGGTAAAATGTGTGTCCTGCCATGCCAAAATGTAACGATTATGCAAAAAGACATCCAGCTAGCATGTCGCAATCATGGAAAATGTGGCTAAGGATCCACTATGATGGAAAACATTTCATTTTCAAAAAAATTTTTTTTCTTCTTCCTGTTACTGGCAGTCTGGAAGGTTTGATATTTTTTTCCCATGGTGTCAAAAGGTACCTGAAATGAATTGTGTCCTCCAAGATTTACATATCAGTAGCTTGATCTCCACCGTGACTGTTAAGAGAGGGGGAAATACTATTATGGTAATTGCAAGGTGATTAGATTGTAGGACCATGCCTCTTGATTGATTTTAAGTGGTGGTTATGGGAGTGGTTCTGAGGGCTTTAAAAGGAGAGTGCATGAGGGAATATCTCTCTGTCTGCTCTGTCATGAGAGACCCCTGGGACACTGCTGCCACCACCAAAGCCTTCACCAAATGTGTTGCCTGGACTTTAGACTTCCCAGTCTCTGAAATAGTAAATAAATTTTGTTTTCTTATAAATTACCCAGTTCCAGGTACTTTGTTATAAGCAACAGACACAGACTAATGCAGTACCTCAGTACTTGGCAATCATGGAAAAATGGGGGACAGAATCAGGTATTGGCAGTTTTACCATTTTCATTTGTGTGTGGATATTTACTATAAATGTGGGGACATAAAATATTAATGCAAGTCAGAATGTTTCAGTGAGTAAGTTTCAGTAGTTCAACTTTATAACAATTATAAATAAACCTGGATGACACCAGCATTTACATTTCTTTAAACAAATAAATTTCTTATTGATGGCAAGTAAATGATGTTTGTAGCATTTTTATCATACATAGATTCTATCCATTTATTATACTTCTCTAACTGAAGTGTCCTACATGCAAGCGCATGTTTTTAATGCTGTATATATTCTGTGCTGTTCCTGTGTTTGCTATTAAAATATATTAAGCTATATTTTTAAAAAGGAAGAAGTAGATCTAAATATACTAATAAGAAATGGTAGATTGCTATGTCAAAAAGGTATGACAGGAAATAGAGTATGCAATGTGCTTCCATGTTTATTATTTTTTTTAATGTATATAATACCTCTAAAAGGATACACAAAAACTGGCAATAATTGTTAAAACAATGACCCTCTGGGTAAGGGGCTGGGAGGAGGTGAAGAGTTTGGGGAGCCTCTTACCACATATTAACAACTTACCACATATTAACAATATATATGTGGTAAATACTTACCACATATTAACAACTCAAATATATATGAAAGGTGTTTCCACTCTGAGATCAATAAGTAATCACTTACATTTTCTTTTAGTCTTTTATATTTTTTACTTGTTTTTACATCTAGGTCTCTTAATTCAACTGAAATTGATCTTGGGAGCTAGTGTACGACATTGTTTTTCCAGCTCTGAGGCTTGGGGTTCTGTGGAGTTACAGCCCAGGGGGCATTTCCAGGCAGGACAGCTCGGCTCACCTCCATCTGGATTCTAAACCAGAACTCCACTTCGATGTTCAGTGTGCATATATAGGTGGAGATGTGCTATTTGCAGGTGGAAATAATGGTCTGGAGCTCAGAGGTGGGGTCAGGTCTGGTGATACAAAATGTTCAGTCATTTCAGAGAGGAAAAAATAAAACAAGAGGAGGACGTCAATGTCCTTGTAGACACGTTACCTGAGAGAGCAAAATAAATAAATAAAAACAAAAAACTGAATCTTCAACTTTTGAAAGTCTAACTGTAACTGGGTCTTGTGAAGAAATAAAAGGAAAAGAATTCAAACATTTTAAAATTCCACACATGTGATGACCGTGGATTTAGAAAGAGCCTGTCTCAAGCAGGCAGATGTCACAGGTAACTGACAACAGCCACCTGTAACCTCAGGTGGGAGACTTGACTGAATTCCAGGGCCACTGAGGCTGATGACACAAGAAAGATGACCATCTATGGGACTTGGGATGACTAATTCCCTCACTGTTTGGTCTTTATTGAACTCCTACTACTCACTGTGAATGTCCCAGGAGCTGGGGATTCCCCACTGAGCAAAGCAGCTAAATACCTCTGCCTCTGTGGTGTTCACATCCTGGTGGGGATGACAGGTAACCCACAAGTGTGTGAAGGTCAAGTGTGCAGAGTATGGGATGGGGGTGAGTGCCGATGCGGGTGGGGGGTGGGGTGGTCAGAGTTTTAGGAAATCCAAATTTGAAGGGAAATGCAGGATTTTTAAAAAAAGAAGAAACAGAGCAAGAAAGCAATTGGTCAGATTCAGCCCCAAAGAGCCGGGGAGGATGTGTGTGTGTGTGTGTGTGTATGTGTGTGTGTGTGTGTGTATGTGTGTGTGTGTGTCCTAAGGCCAGATACAAAGCTGTAAAAAGAGCCCCGTGGCTGTCTGGTGGGGGTCACTGTTGCACAGGGAGGGAGTCCCCAGCCCCACCCAAAGACCTCTCCAGTTTGTCTCTGCACCGAGGCCAGAGGAGGAGTCTGGTCCCTCCTCTGGTGAGGGACTGCTGAATCACAACATTTTTGTTCACATGCTTGTGTGGGGCTGGACCATCCCCATCAAGATGACACACAGTTCTCCAATCTCTCTTCTCTGCGAAGATGGCTTCAATACACAAGGCAAATTAGGGCAGGTCAGCGGCTGCAGGCTGAGCCACCTCTACAGTCAGCACTGGCCTGAGCTCCAGATGGGAAGGCAGACAGCTGGCTGCACCTCCCAGCTCTGTCACCGACCTGCTGTGGGATCCCAATGCTTAACTGAGATCAAAGGACCTCAGTTCTTACCCCCTCTGGACCTTGGTCTTCTCACCTATAAAACTGGGACCAGGTTTCCCTCTTCTCAGGATTCAGGAAGAATTGGTCACACGGTGTCCTCCTAGAAGACAATGCCACGTCTTGTTCATCAGCAGCCCCTCAGTGCCTCACCCGGTGCCCTTGGGTTAAGCATTGTCCCACTGAAGTCCTCTACTGAAACACAAATGCACTAAGATCCCTACAGTTTAGTGTAAATTAATTTATTAACATTTTTGTGTGACTCCAAAGGAGCAATGAATGCCCCTGGCTAACAGAGCTCAGAAAAGGCCCTGGGTGTTACCAATTATAATTCGTGCCAAGAGGCCTGTCTTGGATCCACTTGTAAACTCATGGAAACTGGAGGCATAAAATGGTGTTAATGAGGCCTGTGTGAATGCTCACTAACAGGCACATGGAGTCAGGAGCCCAGAGTTCAAGTCAAGAAGACATTGTGCTCTGGATAAGCTCTGGAGTAAATTCCTTGACCTTTCCCAGCCTCAGTATCCTCATCTGTAAAATGGGAACAAAATTAACTATCCCCTTGTGACCCACAAATTGATTGGGAGTATCTAGTGGGATGTGTGGGATCACTTTGTTAATGGCAAGCATAGTGAGTGCAGTTGACTGCTGTGCTATAGTCAGAGGGTACATGGGACAAGCTATTGCTGCCCTTAACCTCCATGCACAGTATATTAAAATGGGACACAGTCTCAGGTCTTCACGGAAGTCCCAGAGGCCAACAGCAGAACGGTAGGTACCAAGTTTCCTCATGCTCCAAGGTGAGATGCTGCACTACCTCTGCAGGATTCACAAAGAAGGTGGAAGAAAACCTGTTTGGTGACCCTCAGCCCAGTATCCAGGAGCCAGACAGAAGAGACAGAGAGGGGGGCATTTTGGGGGGAAAGTTGTTGGACAACTGGGATGCTCCTTCCCCTGACAAGGAATAGTCCTACCCCTTTACCTAAAGCCCTGGGAGGGGGGCCTCAGGGGGCCCTTGGAGAGCTTGTGTCCCATAGTGTGTCTGGCTGTAGAGGTTGGTGGCTGTCAGCCTCATGCCTGGGAAAACCTGAAGGTGAGAGGGGAGTTTCCAGCCACCAGTGGAGGGAGTGGGTGCTGGGAGGAGAAGGCTATGTGGGGACTGAAGAGTTCTAACACGGCAGGTGGCTCCACAAACCAAGTTTGCACTGGGGGAGCTGGCTTGGGGTCATCTCGGAAGGGGCTTGGCCCAGAGGGCACACGGAAGGGCAGAGTGCCCCAGGACTGATCGAGCCCAAAGGTACCATGTATCCCGAAGCATGAGAACTGTGGCTGGAAGTTCCTGCAGGAGAATCACTAAGAATCCCACAAGAAGGGTACACAGTGACAGCCGCCAAGCCCAGGCCACCACTGCTCAGGGAGAACCTCTCCATGCTTCTCCTCTCCCCAATCCCTTCCGTTCCACCCTGGAGCAGTCTGAAGGATGCCTGGCCAGGACGGGTGAGGTGCTGGGAGGACAGAGGACAGAGGGACATCTGGATGAGGCCACCCAGGCCGGCCACGCGCTCCACATGCCTTCCAGGCTGGAGTCGGAGTGTGGGGCTGGGAGAAGTTTGCCTTTGGCTGGAATTCAATGTTTGCCTTATTACACTGGACTAAACATTTTTTAGTGTTGTTAGTATTCTCCTTTATTTATGAGTCATCCCGACTACATTTAATATTTTATATAGGAAATATGTACTGTATTTCAAAGTTGGCTGTTGAAAATAAATCTGTTTTGTATTTTATTTCATTTATTTATTTATTTTTGGAAAGATTCGTATTATCTTTTATTTCTGTTTTTCCACAAACTTTTTGAAATAACCTTGTAGGATGCTGAAAAGGTGTATTTGATTTTGCAGACCCGTGGCTTTCAGTTTTCAAATGAATGGTCAGTCCTGAGGCCCCATCTCCTTGATGGGGTTGTGGTGACATCTGTCGACGATTCGTCCGTCTCTCCTCGGACCCTGTCTTCACCAGGCCTCAGGACGCCTCCCTCTCCTGGTTTTGCCTTCTCAGTCTCTCCTGCAGGATTGTCCTTTTATCCCCTCCTCCGAATGTTGGAATGCTGAAGTTTGGGGCTCGGTTATTAAACGTCTTGTCTTCTCTGTCTACACTCGCCCCCTAAGTAATCTTATCAAGACTCAGTGGTTCTAATACCTTCCGATTTTTTTTTTTTTTTGGCAGCTGGCCCATACAGGGGTCAAACCCTGGACCTTGATGTTATCAGCAGCAGTTTCCAACCAACTCAGCTAAACTGCCAGCCCCTTCTAAGTACCATTTTATGCTATTGCCTCCCAAATTGACATCTCTGACACAGACCTCTCCCCAAACTCCAAGTTCATATATTCAACTGCTACTTCACATCTCCACTTAGATATCTAATGAAGGTCTCTAACTTAACACATCCAAAACTAAACTCGTAGTATTTCCCTCCAAATGAATAAGATACGGAAGTGATGATACGTCGCTTCTGAGATCAAATTAAAAGGCAGCAGTTTCTGTCTTGAGTATGCGTGTTCTCTCTTTCCTGCTTAGCTCGGTGGCTGGGGGAGGCCATCTGCCATGCTGAACGCTC
>NW_007730814.1:168443-170443 GCF_000696425.1 Galeopterus variegatus | reverse complement strand
TGTTCTCTCTTTCCTGCTTAGCTCGGTGGCTGGGGGAGGCCATCTGCCATGCTGAACGCTCCCTCAGGAGGGGTCCACGTGGCAAGGAGATGAGCCCCTGCAGCTGGCCCGTTAGATCATGAACCACCCCGAGCCAGACCACTCAGCTCAGCTCCCTCTGAGTTCCTGACCTGCACAAACAGCTTCAGATACTTGTGCAGAGCAGAATCCATTCATGGCGGTGCCAGGAGAATCTTGGAGATGACGTTCACTTGGCTGCTTCTGAGATTTCTCACAGTTCTGGAGGCTGAGAGCCTGAAATCAAAGTGTCAGTAGGGTCGGTTTCCTCTGGAGGCTGTGAGGGAGCATCTGTCCCAGGTCTCTCCCTCGCTTCTGCTGGTTTGCTGGTGGTCTTTGCCATTCTTTGGCTTATAGAAGCATTATCCTGATCTCTGCCTTCATCTTCGCATGGTGTCCCCCTGTGTGTGTTTTGTACTTCCAAGTAAGCAAAATTTTCTTTAAATAACAGCATGGTGTTGAATTTCAGCATTCATCTGTTTTTAGCCCCAACAGCGATCTGCTTTTGGACATACTCCACACACAATATTGTTTTTAACTTAAAGTAGACAGAGGACTTTTTATTATCCAAGCATGACTAGAAAAAGCTATGAGATGAGCCCTGCTGCACACTGCACCCAGGGGTAGAGAAAGGGGTAGACGGGCACTGGGGCTACAGAGGCAACAGAAGGGAAGTCCAGATGCTTCAGGACAGATCCCCTGGCGTCCTGCCTGCTCATGTACAGACCTGCGTATGGAACAGCAGAAAGGTGCAGAGAGAGGTCTTGTCAAATAACCACGGAAACATTGACAGTAGTATAGTAGTTTGGGGAGTGGGTAGGGGAATCAGGGACTGTGGGGCAGAGCTACTAGAAGGAACCTATAGTTGTTTTTTAATTCTAGGTGCTTTTGTATTTGGGGTACTTTTTGAAATGCATGCGTAGGCAAATATCACTTAAGTAATTACAGGACAAATTATATGTGCGCGCACACACGCACGCACACGCACGCACACATACCATATGCCCCCCTCTCCCAGGGCTGACCTTTGTTCTGTGGCCCTAACTCCACTTGTGGGTATCCCTGGCCCCTGGAGCCTGTGAACATTTGCCATTGTCGACCTAAATTCTGGCCTGTCACACCCACCCAGCAGCAGAGGCGGAGGGAGAGGGAAACTGACAGGAACGTGAGGGAGACAGCGTGGGGGGGTCCATATGCCTTCTTGCTCTCCTTTCCTTTATATAAACACTGTCACTTGCCATTAAACGTGAAGATGATGTTGATTAGAGAGACTGCGTGACAGCTTAGTGGAAAGCACCCTCGGCTCATTGCGCAAATGTCCAAGGCCTCACTTTTAATTACTCATTTAGTGCCAGATCAACTCCTAGTCCCTGCCAACGGCACGGCCGTTCTCTTCGAGAGGTCAGAATGAATCAAGCGGAAACAGATGAGCCTGAGCCTGTCACCTACTCCCTGACTCTTTGGTAGGAAAATGAGATTAGCCAGAAAAGCGGGGTCACCCCTCAATCGAGAGGCCATCATTGAGCTGAGAAACAGCCCCCAGTTCCTTTTGGGTTATTTTCCTTTGGTTTTAGCCTCACGTATTATCCTAGGTGGAAAGGCCTCCTAGAATACTGTCTTCTTTGGGGAAGGGAAAGAAAATCAGCATCATGAATGTGACTCAGAAGCCTCAGATCTCGGACCAGGTAAGGGCTTCCAGACCCTGCTTTTGAGGTGGGCGCGTGCCATGGACTTGGTCGTTCATTCCTTCACACACATGCACAGAGCACCTACCATGTGCCAGCTCACTGCCATGCATGCTGGACTCAGAGCTGGAAAAGATACAGCCTGCCTTAGAGGCTCAGCCCAGGGGAGAGGACAGACATGAAAATGCGTAGGAGCCCTTGGCATCTGAGGATGCTGGGACAGAGGTACGTACAGGTGCTGCGGGGTACAGACAAAGG
>NW_007730814.1:163262-168080 GCF_000696425.1 Galeopterus variegatus | reverse complement strand
CATCATTGAGCTGAGAAACAGCCCCCAGTTCCTTTTGGGTTATTTTCCTTTGGTTTTAGCCCCATGTATTATCCTAGGTGGAAAGGTCTCCTAGAATACTGTCTTCTTTGGGGAAGGGAAAAAAAATCAGCATCATGAATGTGACTCAAAAGCCTCAGATCTCGGACCAGGTAAGGGCTTCCAGATCCTGCTTTTGAGGTGGGCGCGTGCCATGGACTTGGTCGTTCATTCCTTCACACACATGCACAGAGCACCTACCATGTGCCAGCTCACTGCCACGCATACTGGACTCAGAGCTGGAAAAGATACAGCCTGCCTTAGAGGCTCAGCCCAGGGGAGAGGACAGACATGAAAATGCGTAGGAGCACTTGGCATCTGAGGATGCTGGGACAGAGGTACGTACAGGTGCTGCGGGGTACAGACAAAGGAGGGATGGAGGTGGAAGCAGGAGGAGATTAGGGGAGGGGAGATAGATCAGAGAGTACCAGGGAACAGGGACAGGAAGGAGCCATCAGAGGGAGCAGGGGCAGTGAAGAGCTGGAAGAAATTTCATCAGACTGGAAAGGTACCAAAATAGATATGGAGGACAATTGTGGTGCCCCTTAACTTCCCATAAGCTTTGCCCACTCTTTCTATGTTTTAGAATTTCTCTCTTAGGAATCCAAGCCTTCCCAAGGTAGAAACCAGCATTCTCTTTCCTAGCTTCCCTTGCAGCTAGGGCACAACCATGTGACCTTGAATCTACCAGTCAGACACAGCCACGGGAGCTTCATATCAGAAGCCGGTGATATGACAACAAATGGCTCATAGATCTGCTGTGAAGACTCCATCCTGCTGAGGGTCTCAGCAATTCCACTGATAACACGTGGTGCCCAGCATCATCAGTGCCAGTGGTGTCACTGGGCCCTCCATTGGGACAGAATGTGGCCGTTGCTCCTGCCCATGAACCCACAAGCCTGCACCCCTGGCTCTCCTGAAGATTCTGAGGGCTGCTAATATCCTTTTACAATCTTCTCTTTTTTTAAGACTAACTAGAGTGTGTTCTGATGCTTGTAATCCAGAAGTGACACAGGTTATACCCACTCACAGTGATTGGCCAGAACTAGTCACCATGCCTACCCAACCGCACTGAGGCCAGGAAGTCCAACCATGTCCCAGGGGGAGAACAGGTCCTGACGAGCAGCTGTAGATCCCACTCAGGGTGTGGCCCGCCTGCAGGGCAGCATGCTTACACCACGTTTGACTTCATTTTGGGTTAGCATTATCCTGAGTTNCGCACTGAGGACAGGAAGTCCAACCATGTCCCAGGGGGAGAACAGGTCCTGACGAGCAGCTGTAGATCCCACTCAGGGTGTGGCCCGCCTGCAGGGCAGCATGCTTACACCACGTTTGACTTCATTTTGGGTTAGCATTATCCTGAGTTATTTACCCATTCTTTGCTCTAGCCAAGTGTGAGCTCCGCAAGGGACAAGTGCCTGTTTCACTCCTCTGTAGGAGCAAAACATCGTATCAATCTGGGCGCCTGTCACACAGACTGAAGTGTCATGAAGCTGTGCCCTTTTTCTATATGTATATTACATTTTAGATAAAAGTTAATTTTAAAAAGTATTAAAACGCACACATTGAAGCAGGGTGAAACTCCTCTTATTCCAGAGGCTTAGAACTTGGGAGTGGTCCCCTTCACGGCTCAGCTCTAGTTACATATGAGATCAGAAAGCTGGTCCTCAGCCTGGCAGCTGTCAATCAAGGAAGCACCACCAAATCGGTCTCGGTTCTCATCCCGTCTCCATGGCATCTCGTACTTTCCAGCTGAAGTTGGACAGAGGTGGTGAGTGGGTTAACTATGTGGACAGGCAGCATGAACCTCTCAGATGTACAAAGTCCATTAGCCTGGAAATCTGGGCGAGGAGACACTGTTTGTCTCCCACTCGTGCTCTTGGGACCTGGCAAACATTTGACCTTTCCTGGATGACTTTTCCAGGGTCAGCCTATTATGAACGAATCCTGACTAATTCGGTCACCCTCCCATTTCTCAAGTATGATTTGTGGCTTAATTGCAGCAGGAAAAAAATGATGGAAAGTGCACGGCCCAGGCCATATCCATAATTCATAACTGCAATAAAACCCTCGACGTGCTGTCGTGACTTATGGCAGTCTGAGTGCTGTGCACCCGGGGGCCAGCGGAGGGCCCAGATGTTTCCGTTACAGAACATTTTAGAGTTCACAGGCTGGAGAACCTGGGCTTCCCAACTCTTATGGCAAAGTTCAGCCCTGGTTGGCGGCAAAAGCCAGAGCCTCGGCTCAGGGTCCAGGCACTTAGGCTTCTCTGGAAAGCACAGTGTGTCTGAAGCTTGGAGTCTGGAGCCGGCATCAAGAAGGCAACTGCAAAGCATCTCAAGCCTTATCAGAAGCCCCTTATTATATAGGGGGCCTGGTCTGCTTGGGCCCCAAGGGAGCATAAGGATGATATATCAGGTAGGGGCTTAGGTCATGAATGATCTAGAAAATCTAGGTTGAACAGCTTAAAGGATGACTCGTTTAAGCTCACATAACTGAAAAGTCCAAAGGCCGTTCAGGCTTCAGGTGAGGTTTGATCCAGAGGCTCAAGTGGCGTCACCAGGGAGAAGGCATCTTCCACTGTTCCCTCCGCTGTCCCACCTTGGGCTCCACACAGCAGCCCACTGGCAGTTCTGCGATTTCTCCCTGAAGACACAAAAAGGCTACGTTAGTTCCAGATTCTACAGCCTTGAGTGAGGAATGGTCGCCTCCTCCTCCAAGTGTCGAACGAAGGCCCCAACTCTCGCTGGCACCCACTGGTCTGGTGTCTGTTCCTGAACCGATTAGCAAGGGGGGGGGGAGGGGGGCGGACCGTGCTGAAGGTCAGCTCCATGCGCCCTGTATGTTTGAACGTGGGGGAAAGGAGCTCCCTACGGGGAGACTTGTTCCACCAGAAGTGGAAATGGAGACGCTGGGCAGGCAAACAGCAGACACCCACCCCACAGGACATGGCCGAGCCCAGCCTGACACCTGTTCCTGTAAGTACAGTTTTACTGGGCACAGCCACCCACCCAGTGACGTGCTGTCTGCGGCTGCTCTCGCACTGCAGTGCAGAGTTAAGTAGTTGTAACAGAGTCTGTCCATCTGGCCCACAAAGCCTAGAAAAGTTACTATCTGGCCCTTTTCAGAAAATGTTTGCTGAGCTCTGACATGGAGGAAGGAGGTTCGTTTTAATGGGGGACTTCTGGGATGATGGCTAAACACAAATGGTGGAAATTTCTAGTGTCCAGGCATCTTGAAATCCTAATTGGCACCTGCTCCTGCCTTCTGCCTACACCCTGACCGGGGACCAAGCTGGAGCAGGGGAGCCAAGATGCAAGAAGTAGGGCGGCGTGTCCTGGCACGGCCATGCCAGAGGAGGGGCACTTGGCCTCTGCTGTGCTGCCTGCTGGTCCGGTGACTTTGGGCGTCACACGCCTCTCTTGGCTAGGTGGACAGGATGGGCATGGGGATCTCAAGGAATCTGGTGGTCAGTGTCCTCTGGGCATGCCACTGTGGGAGCCGCCCTCCCCTCCCCCTGCCCAGATCTGGCTGCAGGAAGTGAGGCCACCAGCAGGGGGAGCTAAAAGTCACCATCACAGTCCTGAGACCACCCCATTTATCCCACGGCCACCCTCTGCAGGCCCTAGTTGCCCCCACCACTCGGGAGGGAACACAGGAAAAGCTGGGCTCTGATGTCAGGAAAGGCATGCTTGCCACGGCTACAGGGCGTTCCTCTCCCTGGGGACATCCCCTGCCCCACCTGCAGGACTCTTCTTTGACCAGCCCCTGTGGAGGCACTGCTTAGTGTGGACTTGATTTGGGGGAGCAGTCTGCCTTTGGTAGTTCCCATGAGCCTTTCTAGAGCCCTTCTCCCCACTTGGCTGGTTTGTTCAGGCTACCACAGCACACACCCTCACTGTCCAGTTTCTCGTTAATGGGGAGACCTGCAGGTGAAGTCAAGCGAAGACAGCAAGACAGGGGCATTTCTCCCCCTGTAGCAGCCTCCTGCGCTGGCTGCAGGCCCCCCAATAGCTCTCTATATTTTGGTAACTTCTCCCTCCCTTCACCGCTTTAGGCGGGGCTAACAGCTCCCTGCAATTGCTAGTCCCCGGATACACATACACACCCTTGTGGTCTCCCTGGCCCCTGCCCACTCCTTGCAAATGCTCCCTCTAACTCTCCTAAATTACCCAAGTTGGGAGTGCCATTGGTTTTTGTTGGGACCCTGACTGATATACAAAGCAAGCCACACAGAGCCTCAGAGGGACCAGGTGCTGAGGGGGCTGAGAACCTCAGTGAAGAACAGTCCTGCTGCACCTGCCCCAAGTGCCTGCCCACAAAGGAGCCCCTGTGAGTTATGAGGATGGCTGGCTGGCTAGAGTGACCCTGGCCTGCCGAAGACTGCATCACTGGGGCCCCTGTCCCCAAGCCTGAGAATTCTGACAAGGTCGCTAAAGAGTCAAGCAAGCGTCTGTGTGCCTGGTGCATGTACCCTAGAATGGGGCAATGAGCAAAAAGCCCCCTAAAGGCTTCCCGAGGAAGCATCACCCAGCTGCCCCTTTACTCAGCAAACAGAGAGATAGGACACTGAGCCAGGTTAAAGTGAGATGGAAGCTTCAGAGCTGCTTCTAAAGAGTTTTCTGTCTATAGAGACAGATAAGAAAGATCAAAGAGAAAATTCCAGCACTAGCGTGGAAAGTGCTGTAAGTTAGGGAAGCACGGAGAATGAGCGGACACAGAGACTTAGGCAATCTGGAGGAGAAGACACCTGAGGGCCTC
>NW_007730814.1:136529-162262 GCF_000696425.1 Galeopterus variegatus | reverse complement strand
ACAGAGCCTCAGAGGGACCAGGTGCTGAGGGGGCTGAGAACCTCAGTGAAGAACAGTCCTGGTGCACCTGCCCCAAATGCCTGCCCACAAAGGAGCCCCTGTGAGTTATGAGGATGGCTGGCTGGCTAGAGTGACCCTGGCCTGCCGAAGACTGCATCTCTGGGGCCCCTGTCCCCAAGCCTGAGAATTCTGACAAGGTCGCTAAAGAGTCAAGCAAGCGTCTGTGTGCCTGGTGCATGTACCCTAGAATGGGGCAATGAGCAAAAAGCCCCCTAAAGGCTTCCCGAGGAAGCATCACCCAGCTGCCCCTTTACTCAGCAAACAGAGAGATAGGACACTGAGCCAGGTTAAAGTGAGATGGAAGCTTCAGAGCTGCTTCTAAAGAGTTTTCTGTCTATAGAGACAGATAAGAAAGATCAAAGAGAAAATTCCAGCACTAGCGTGGAAAGTGCTGTAAGTTAGGGAAGCACGGAGAGTGAGCGGACACAGAGACTTAGGCAATCTGGAGGAGAAGACACCTGAGGGCCTCCTAAAAGGAGGGTAGGTGAAAGCTGTAGCACGGGCAGAAAGGAAAGGAGGGTTCCAGGCAGAGGAAGCTAACTTAGAAGCAAGCGTTAAGAGAGAACAAGCTGGACTTCCCCTTGTGGAGGGTCCCCTCTGTGTATGCGCCCTGCTGGAAAAGTCTCTTTTCCCTCTCTCACGTAGTGGTGTTCACCCTTAGTTGCAAATCAGAAGTCTCAACTGACCCAAGTCCAGTAGTCTGGAATGCTGGCCTGTGGCATGGTGAGATTACTGTTCCCACTTCTCACAGTTTTCTTTATACGTATGTATGAGCACGTTGGTCTCTGTGTTTGAACTAGTGCATCAGTGAGCTGGAGACAGGGAGATGCACAGAAGTCTAAGCCATGAAGAATTAAGGAGCACATGCTCAGCCTCAGAATTTCGTATTTCATTCTAAGCAAGTTAGTTCTTGCCTTTCACACTTGCAATTAGGAGATGATGGCTGAGTTACAAAAGATTTCTTCTCTAAAAAGGAGCTCTCCCGCACTGTTGGTGGGAATGTGGATTGGCACAGTCACTGTGGAAAACAGTGTGGAGGCTCCTCAGAGAACTAAAAATAGATCTACCTTACGACCCAGCTATCCCACTCCTGGGTGTGTACCCAAAGGAAATGGAATCAATATATTGAAAAGATCCCTGTACTCCCGTGTTCATCGCAGCACTATGCACAATAGCCAAGAGAAGGCATCAATCTAAATGCCCATCAGTGGAGGAATGGATAAAAAACTGTGGTATATATACGCAATGGAATACTATTCAGCTATAAAAAGAAATGCTATCCTCATCTGCAGCAACATGGATGGAACTGGAAACCATCATGTTAAGTGAAGTAAGTCAGGCACAGAAAGAAAAACACCATATGATCTCACTCATATGCAAAAATCTTTTTTAAAAAAAAAAGGTTCTCATAGAAGTAGAGAGTAGAATAATGGTTACCAGAGGCTGGGAGGGGAAGCCAGGAGGAGATGGGGTGGACTAATGGGTACAAAACTACGCTATCTACCCAAGGTGGATCATTGTGCAGTACACGCATGTATTGAAACAACACACTGTACCCCACAAATATTTATGTACAAGTAAATATTAAATTTTTTTAAAATAATAGATAAATAAATTAATTAAGATGCTGGAAGTAAAAAAAACCATACGAAAGTTTTCTTCTCTGTAGGCAAAAAAGCACATGCCATCAAACTCATGCACCCGCAAAAATCCCATTGGCACCCTCGTGCATGTCCAGGTACACACAGCAATACACGAGAGCCCTTGCATCTGCCTGCAGCCACATGTGCACACATATACACACATGCGCACACCCCACACAAGTGCATGCACAGATTCATGCAGACAGGAACCTGAAAGCAGCCCCTTGACTGAGCATCACATGCATCCACTGCGTGCTCAGGCAAGCTTGCACTAGCACCCATGTGTGCCAGGGTCACATTATGACTTTTAAGAGGCCCGAAGCATGGGAAAGCTTTGGGGACTCTCCTTGCCTCCCACGAGGAATTTTTTTTAAGTTAATTTTTAAAATGACAGAAACGCGTGCCGAACACAAAGTAGCTTCTTTCTGAATTTTTTCTGACGACAACTTGAAATTATTTTTTTCTGCATGTATTTATTTGCTGGTTCATCTTTGCATTCGTCTATGTGTGCATTCATTTTGGCGTCCCTGCTTTGCTGGAGCCCTGGGCGTGTGCATAATCCTTCCGGATGATTCAGAAATGACATGCACACATGTTCACACAGCTGCACACACACACCCAACACTCACGCATGCTCAGACTAGTGCTCCCCACATGTGCATGCCGGCTTGCACACTGGAGCATGCACATGTGCACACACACACACAGCTTGATGGAGCTCCAAGCCAGAAGCCCCAAGTAGGAATCCAGCCCTGGCACCCTTACTGTCAGCCGCAGCCAGCATTCCTGTAGGACACCTCTCCTCCCTCCTGGTGTTTTGGCCACTGCAGCTTCCAAGCTCAACAGGAAACCACAGAGTGCTCACACGTAGCCAAGCTCTGAAGACCTTGGAGCAGGGAGGAATCTGGTTCAGAGGGGAGACAAAGGCATGAGGTGGGTGGAGTGGGGGAAGGAGGAGACACACACCAGTGGGTTTCTGGAAACACAGACTGTCTGGGGAGGATGGGTGATGGCCCGGGATGGCCCAAGGACCCCAGACAGGGACCAGCACTGAGCTCCAGACGTCTGATGGATGACCTCCATGTGCCAGCCCCAACCACCTTCAAATTACATCTCCCAACCCCAGACCCAGACCCAGGTGCAATTCATGAATTCCTTTTATAGCTTTAAAAACAGCTGGGGCTGGGTCCTGCCCCCTACATTTTGATCTAATTGGTCTGGGATGAGGCCTAAGTATCTGGATTTATGCAACCTTCCCAGATGATTCTGACATGCAGCCAAGGCCAGGAACCTCTGGTCTACAGGCCTCCTAGTGAGAAAATACCCTGTGACATGACGCGGAACTCACCACCTACCCTGGCAGCCCCCTCACTTCGGGGACAAGTTCAGAGTCAAAAGCCTTTCTCCATAGCCACGTGGTTCCAAATTCCCAGAAAGGTGACAGCAAGCCCAGGGTATTCCCCACCACTGCCACCAGCATGGGGGGCTTTCCCTGTTCCTCACCTCCAGCAGGTCCTGCCTCCTCCAGAAAGCCCACCTGGCTGCTCCAGCCCAGACCCTCATGCCCAGAGTCCCTCGAGGGTGAAGGCTTGCTTTCTTGTTCTCACATCCAAGCCGTGCCCCCCACCCCCCAGCAGGCTTTCTGTCCCATGAAGGCACCAGCAGCTGGCACTCAAGGCTGCAGAACCAGGTAGAGAGATGTCCAGGAGACATTGGCCAGATGCGCAACCCTGGACGGTCCCTCCTGCTTGCTCAGCCATGAGGCGGGGGGCAACGCGCCTGCACAAAACACACCTGAGTGAGCGTGTGGAGCATTGGAGCCCTGAGCCCGCATGCAGAAGGGGCTCCACCACTACTGCTCCCACCCCAGCAGGCGGTGCCTAGAGCCCTGATACTTTTAGAGGGTCCTCAAAAGTCTTCATTTCTTTTAAAATCAGAAGAAAAAGATGAACATGGTTCAGCCTGGATTGTATTTGTCTTCATATGATGACATTGTAAAATATTAATTTTAATTATTTTCTAAGGAGGAGGGGGTCCACAGAAGCCATACTGCAGCCCTAGCAAGGGAACATTATCCAGGCCTAGTGGGGTCCCCCAGGTGGACTCCCCCACAGCCCGCATGGGCCCAGACCAGCATCTTGGAGAGCAAGGTCTGTACCCCACAAAGCCAACTTCTGTCAGCGCAGCTTCTCCAGCACACTGGGAGAGGTGAAAACACCGGCTCTGGAGGTTCCTGGCTGGAACCTGAGCTGTGTGACGTTGGCAAGTTGCTATGCCTCTCTGTGCTTCTGTTTCTGCATCTGTGAAGTGGGGGTACTAAGACTCCTCACAGGGTTGTTGTGGGGATTCAGGGAGATGATGCCCTTAGAGACCCAGGCACCTGGGAGACTGTCATCATTCTCAGCTGGAACAGCAGCACCTGCAGGGGTGTGGCAGTGCCGCTGGGAGCTCTCCCGGGGACCAGGCCAGGCCAGGCCAGGCCTTGGGCATCACTGGACGCCCTGGGCACGAGCCCATGGGAGACACCTCCAGCCCCCTATCTCCTCAGGCCTGAGGAAGGGCCTGAGCCCCGGGGTCTTGGCCTGAGGGATCCCTGGGGAGCAGCTGCTGGTTTTCTTTTTTGGGCTCGTGGAGAGGCCTGAGGGAAGCCCAGGTCACTTTTCAAGACATGTGGCCACTCAGGCCAGGGGGACCCTGCTCCTGCCCCCTCAGCCTCCTCCTTGGCCCCCACAAGGAGAGGAGGCACCAGGCAGCTCTGCTCTTTGCTCTTTGGGTTCTTATTCTGGGCACACTTAGCAAGCATTCACAGAGCACCTGCTGAGTGCTGGCGGGCTGGTGGAAGCACAGTCACCTGCGGGCACTTCTGCAACTTGGCCAGGCCCAGAGGAAGCTGAACGGTGCGGCAGAGGGACGGGTCCCCTGTGTCGCTGAGTGCCCGCACATGTGGGATCCTGTCTGGCATAGCTTGCTCCATCCTTACACCACCCTGGAAGATGGGCATGGTCATCACCACTTGACAGATGACGAGGCCGATGCTCAGATGGGAGAAGGGGCTTCCCAGGGCCGCGTGGCTTCAGTGGTGAGCTGGAACCCACCCGCTCTGTCTGCAAGGCCAGAGCTCTCAGCCACTTCACTTCCTGTGCCACAGGAGCTGAAGGTGACCCTTGTGCCCACGGCTCCTGGGACCCTCAGGCAAGAGCCCCCCACAGGCCCTCCCTGCAGGCCTGACCCCCAGACCCGTGGGGACAGGTCTGCTGGGAGCTGACCTCCCTCCAGGGGGCCCGTCACCAGTGTTAAAGCTGAAAGGGAGGTTGGAGCTTCCGGGACTTAAAGAAGAACACCTGACAGAAGGGGAGAGTGGAAAGGTGGCTTCCCCAAGGTCACACAGCAAGTGAACAGAAGAGAAGCGGGATTTAGTAGCCCTGGGTGTCCTGCTTTCTCCCCATCAGGGCACGGATGGCTCCCTACTGCCCTCTGAGAACCTTCTAAGCTGTTAGATGAGCATCCCACCCCACGGGGCAAAGTAGAAAATGTCCTTTAGGACTCAGTGAGCGCTCATCCAGATTTGGCAGTGAAGCCACTGCTCAAACTGGCCCCAGGCTCTTTCTCCTCATTATAGAGTTTCAGTGTGAAGAAGAAAATAGCATAAAAGTTAAACAACATGCAGGCAACAAGCCAGAGAAAGGGGAGCTTCAGATGCAATAGAGAGGAAGCGTCCGAGGAAGATGAAAGGTATTTTGTTGGTTGGTTTCTGCAAATAGAAAGCAGAAAGAACCCAGAGGGCACGGGACCCACGGGGACCATCTAGGGCGAGGCGCGGCTCCCGCCACTAGGCGTCACCAGAGCAGCGTCGATGGCCTGGAGCCCCGGCCAGGCTGGGAGCTGCGGCAGCTGCCCTTGGAGACAAACCAGGCCGTCTGACCAAGACTTCTGGAAAAGACCAGGTAGGAAAAGGCTCTGGCCATGGATTAGAAGCTTTCAAAAGACACACTCCAGTAGGCCTCTTCACCCTAAAGCGTCCTAAATTACCTACGCTCCCCGCTTCCCGACATCATTTGTCAGGCAGGAGGGAGAAGGCTGGAGTGAGCTGGTGGAGGAAAGGGGTGATTTCTCACCAAGAACTTTCCATCCAGGCAGCACCTGGAGCCCAGCACCTCACCTTTGCAGAGTTCAGAGAGAGCCTGCAGCCAGCCTCAGGTTACACAGCCGCACAGGTCTGCTGTCTTAGCCCAGCAGCAGGGCCAGACAGAGAAGCAGCCATCCCCAGTCTCCCATCTGCACCCCACTCGCCCCGCCTCTCAGATTGGAAAACATTTTTCAGAATAATTGGAGTCCCCTGCGATATTTAAGAACGAACTTTACAAGTTGCTATTCTAGACACATTTTCGCTTTGGGTGAGAAGAAGATACTAAAAAGCTTTAAGACGAAAGCCACACGGATATCAAAAGTGCACGTGGGGCGTCCTCCACGAAGCACACTGCGAAGTCACCCTTTTGGAGGGAACTCTGAGAGCATCTGGTCCTGTAGTTTAGTCCACCAGTGAGACCAGTGTAAGTGCCCGGGGCCACACAGCGAGTGTGAGGCATTTTACCTCCAACCAACTGAAACCCCCACCTACAGGGGGTCTCCTCAGCCCAGTCTCTGTACTCTGTGGGCTGCAGAAAGGTCTTGATAGGTCATCCTGCCCCTATCAAAAGTCCAAGAGATGCATGGTGGGCAACGAAGGGAGAGAGTGAATAAAGGAGAAGTGAAAGTCTCATCCCCACACCAGGGGAGGCCGCGCTGCAGAAGGGGTCACTGGCCTGTGCCTTCCCGCACCTCCCCAAGGGAAGTATCCAACCCTTGTTATATGGGAACTGTGGACTGATGGCCGACACAAACACCTGCATGCGTGGAACACTGATTATACAATAATAACTACTAGCGGCGTCATGAATATCACTATTATTAACTCTTGCAGCACCCAGCCCCCGCCAGGCATCTGACACGTGACTTCTAACCCAATGGTAACTCTGCAAAAGTGCACCCTGTCGTCTCCATGCTGCAGAGGACAAAATAGTTGAGGAGACAAAGTGGCTTGCCCAGACCACACAGCTGGGGACGGAGGAGGCCGGCTCACACCCTGTCGCCTTGCCGGGGCTTCCTCCTGCACTGCTCGGCCAGTCCCTGAGCAAGTGAAAACCTGGCTGCTCAAACTGAAAGGAAATGTAGTGATTGCCTCTCGAGGAAGCTTCTGGAAGAGGTCGGCAAGGGTAACCATACACACACATATGCAGCAGGTATACCCAAGCATACACAAAATACAATGGAAATGCCGTGTATAATTCCAGTTCCAGCACCCAGTGTCTCTCACTGAAGCGCAGGTGAACACCTCACCTCAGTCAGATAAAGAGAAATGCCTCCCACTGCGTATGGGCCAAATTCCTTCTCTGTGCAGTTGTTTGGATTCTGCACATCCATTTTTCTGTGGTCCCCACTGTCCACATGCTTCTTGGCTATGCCATTAAGTGGGCACACTTCGAGTGGCTGAAAATTCTCACACTCTCAGGTCACAATTGTGATGGCACGCTGACGTGGTCCCTCGACGGGCCCCTCTTCTTGGCTCGCCAGGACCTGTCTTTGCACTGGGTGCTCCCTAAGGATGGGGCTGCCTTATCCATCTCCTGATGTCCAACATCTGTCCCGAGCTTGGCACAAGAGCCCCCAGACCTCCCACTCTGGGCCCTCAAATTTCAGGTGCTGTTGGTGGCAAAGGAATCCAGGAAACAGGGCAGACCTCACTGAAATCATGATTTCAGCCTTGGGCAATGTCCTTGTATCTTTCTAGAATCCCCAGTGCCACCAACTGCTAGATACTCGTGGTTACTCCTTGACCCTGAGCTCTGTGTCTCCTAATTGAGGAGACTATGTCACAGCCAAATGAGCTGGTGCCTTCTCTTTCCAGAAACTACCACGAGGTAGTTAGTCTCTGATTCATCATGCTTACTCTTACCCTGTGTGTGCATGTGTGGTCTCATGTGAGGGTGTGTGTGTGTGCATAAAAAGCCACTTAATATGCACAACATATGACATGGTAACTGCCACTGCATGCCAAGTCACTTTTTAAATATATTTTTCTTCATGATAACTTCATACTTCATTTGTAGACTGCTTCACACAACAGCTTTGTGCTTGCTTTTTAATCACTTGTAGGCCTGGTTCACAAATACACCTGGGAGTGTAGATGTAATGACGATGGCATTTCTTATCAGCAGCAGGAAAAGACTGAGTATTTAATAGGTGGTATTAGAAGAACTGAGTAGCCACCAGGAAGAAATGAAGGTAGGAACCACACCTCATACCATACATTCAGATAAATTACAGATGGATCAAATATTTATGTGCAAAAAAAAAAACCCTCAAAATGTTAAAAGAAAGCACAGCATTTTTGTATATAATCTCAGAATGGGGAAGTCCTTTCTCTAAGCATGACGCAAAACTCAAGCAACATAAAAGATTGTTAAATTCTCATCAATAAATTTTAAAACTGCATGGGGAAAAATTAAAGTCAAAAGTCAAGCAATCAACAAGGGAAAATATTCATNTTTTTCTTCATGATAACTTCATACTTCATTTGTAGACTGCTTCACACAACAGCTTTGTGCTTGCTTTTTAATCACTTGTAGGCCTGGTTCACAAATACACCTGGGAGTGTAGATGTAATGACGATGGCATTTCTTATCATATTTTTCTTCATGATAACTTCATACTTCATTTGTAGACTGCTTCACACAACAGCTTTGTGCTGGCTTTTTAATCACTTGTAGGCCTGGTTCACAAATACACCTGGGAGTGTAGATGTAATGACGATGGCATTTCTTATCAGCAGCAGGAAAAGACTGAGTATTTAATAGATGGTATTAGAAGAACTGAGTAGCCACCAGGAAGAAATGAAGGTAGGAACCACACCTCATACCATACATTCAGATAAATTACAGATGGATCAAATATTTATGTGCAAAAAAAAAAACCCTCAAAATGTTAAAAGAAAGCACAGCATTTTTGTATATAATCTCAGAATGGGGAAGTCCTTTCTCTAAGCATGACGCAAAACTCAAGCAACATAAAAGATTGTTAAATTCTCATCAATAAATTTTAAAACTGCATGGGGAAAAATTAAAGTCAAAAGTCAAGCAATCAACAAGGGAAAATATTCATAATTCACATCACAGATAAAGAGACAATTTCCTTAATAGTTAAAGACTTCCTACAAATCAATAAAACCAAAAACTCAAAAGAAGAAATGGGCTCAGGATATGAACGACCTGGGTTCGGATCCCAGCTCTGCCAGTGACTACCTGGTGTCCTTAAGCAAGCTACCTGACCACTCTGGATCTTGATTTCCTTGTCTGTAAAAGCATCCTGGCCTCACTGGGGTTGTTGTAAAGATTAATACATGAATATTCCCCAGTACTGACACTGTTTATTGCCTACCCACCCTTCTTCAAGACTAGGAGCTCCTTGGGGGCAAGGGCTGGGCCCAGCAAGGACCTTCCTGTCACACAGCTGTGGCTGATGAGTCCTTTTGAACTGAGCCTGTCTTGGGCCAGGAATGGCCAGATGGATCATGACAAAGGATCCAGTTCCAGTTCTTTGGCCTAAGGCTAGGTGGTTCCTGAGTCACTGGCAATCCCTGCTGGGGTCTCCACCATGCGCGTTAGAAGGAAGGAGAAAACACACAAGGACTTTGAACGGCAGATGCAGGCCTCTGCAGGACGCTGTAGCTGCATGGCACTGGGTGGAAGTTAAAATTCATAAACTGTTAATTAGCATGTGGAACAGGAAGTTTCTGAATAGCTTTACAGCGAGGCAATTGGCAGGCAGAGGGCCAGCACTTAAAAGCCTGGTTTAAAAGAGAGAGGCGGGGAAAAGGGAGGACAAAACAACCTCCACATCTCTGCTTCTTTTTACATCACAGCAACCCAGATTTCGTTTCTGCCCGGACATCCTATGGAAAATGGAAATAAAGCCATCTGCCCTCGTGGTGGGCTTTGCAAGGGCTTGCTTAGAGCCCTGCAATGACCAGGGCTGGGGAGAGTGCAGGAGGGTGTGTGTGCGTGCACGTGACTACCTTCCCAGGTCACAGAATGCTTTTTCCCTCCTGCTTTTAGAGCCGCACTGCTTCCGTGATGAGCCAGGACTTAGTTACATGTTATAGGGAGTACGATAAGGTGATGACTGTGGCCTTGATTCCATGAAACGAATGCTATGGCATGAAGTTAACATTTCTGGGGAGCTTGATTCCCAAATTTGTAACTCAGTGACCCTCTTCCTCCCTAGGCCTCAGTTTCCCTCTCAGGAGAGCGAGGCTCAGCTTTCCTAACCCGTCAAGGCCCTGCAGCTGCACAGGTGGAATGCACCCCATTTTCTGTAGGGCTCATGGCTGCTCTCTGGTGCTAACCCCAGTCCTGAGGGCGGCGGTTCCCAGGCATCTGCCACCCCGAACAGTGAATGTCCTCCCTGATGTTCGTGCCAGCTGCTGTTCTTCTGGTGCTCCAGTCACAGCCACGGCCTGCGTACTCATGGGCCAAGCCACCTGTCACCCAGTGCCCACTTTGGGTTAACTGCCCTCACCGTCTACGGCAGGGGATTGGGCATCAGACTTCACGCTGCTTGGAGACTCAGCCTGCTTTCAGGAGCTCGTATGTGCAGGACACACACGTCCTGTACTTCAGCCTGGAGGAAAGGATGATGCGCCAAGGGTTCCAGAGGAGACCTGCTGTCGAGCCTAAGAGATTCTACGAGAGCTCATCCCTGGCCACGAAGGCAGCTCCAGGCCTCTCCCAGCCCCTCAAGGCCCAGCCAGTGGCCGCTGCCTCCAGGAAGTCTTCCCTGACCTCACCAGCCTTCTTCAATCCTTGCAGGCTCCTTCTGACCAGTACCAACCGATCATCCACTCCAGACCAGGCGCTGCACTTGGGACAGGACACGTAGTCCCAGCCCTGTGCAGTCTCCCTCTCCTTGGAGCTCCCTACACTTTCTGGCCTCCTAATTACTGGCTC
Organism: Galeopterus variegatus; assembly: GCF_000696425.1. Lineage (NCBI taxonomy): Eukaryota > Metazoa > Chordata > Mammalia > Dermoptera > Cynocephalidae > Galeopterus > Galeopterus variegatus. Next base: position 151,518 of record NW_007730814.1, on the reverse strand, counting down.
TAGTGACCCTGTGACTTCTCTTTTTTTGTTACCTGCCTTTTCTCATCTCTGTCTCTGCCCCCCACCTTCACCCCTAAGAACACACATGGCTTAGTGCTTAAGAACCAGACAGCCTGGGTTCAGACTCTGCTGTTCTGGCTCTGTGACCTTGGACACTTTATTTAACCTCTTTGTACCTCAGTTTCCTCATATGTATCATAAGGATCATAACAATACCACCTCACAAGACTGCCATGATGCAATTTTTTAATAAAGAGTTAAACTTTGTAAAGTTCTTAGAACAGTGCCTGGCCCAAAGTAAGCATCATATAAGGGTTAGTTTTAAATGAGCAAGGCATTTGTAGGGTAGGGAGCTATCTTAGTCCATTTGTGCTGCTAGAACAGAATACCAAAGACTGGTTAATTTATAAAACAACAGAAGTTTATTTGACTCACAGTTACAGAGGATGGGAAGCCCAAGAGCATGGCGCTGGCATCTGGCAAGGGCCTTCTTACTACATCATCCCATGACAGAAGGCAGAAAGACAAGAGAGGGTAAGTGCAAGAGAGCAAGAGACATTGCTTTTATAACAACCCACTCCTGCAATAATGACATTAATCCGTTTGTGAAGGCAGAGGCCTCATGACCTAATCACCTCTTAAAGGTCCCACCTCTCAACACTGTTGCATTGAGGATCGAGTTTCCAACAAATGCTTTTTTTTTTTTTCCTTTTTGTCTTTTTTCGTGTCCAGCAACAGATCGCAACCCTCAGTGTCGCGCCCGGACCGGACCGGACCGGCAACGGATCGCAACCCTCAGTGTCGCGCCCGGACCGGACCGGGGACCGGCAACGGAATCGCAACCCTCGGTGTTGCTCCCGCGCCTCGCTCAGCCAGTGAGCGGGAACCGGTCTGTATGTGGGATCCGAACCCTCGGGCGGGAGCGCCGCCACGCTCCCAAGTGGCGCACTGTAGCGGTGCGCCACCGGGCCGGCCCCAACAAATGCTTTTAGGGGGACACATTCAAACCAGAGCAGGCACACATCACCCCCCCCCCCCAGGGATCTCAAACTCAAATGCCTAGAGACATCAGACAACAAGCGAATGAGCAGAGCAGGCTGGGTGAGGACCGCAGCAAACTGGAGAGTTCCATGCCCTGCCTGAGCAGGCAGTGGCTACTCGGCTCCAGGGCTTGCTGCTCTGCAGTGATGCAGCCCAGAGTTACTGGAACTTTCCATTTTCAAGAGAAGCTATGTGATCATTAATTTTAGGTGTCAACTTGACCAGATTAAGTAATACCTAGGAACTTAGTAAAGCATTATTTTGGGGAGTGTCTGTAATGGTGTTTCCCAAAGAGATTAGCATGTGGGCGTGAGTGGACTGGGTGGGAAATATCCACCCTCAAAACAGGTGGGCACCATCCAATCCACTGGGGGCCTGGAGAGAACAAAAACAGAGGGAAAGGCAAGTGTCTCGTGCTATTTCAGCTGGAACTGGGATGCTTGCATCTGTCCCATCATGGACATCAGAACTCAAGACTCTTCAGCCTCTGGGTTCCAGTATTTATACCAGCAGCACCCCGGTTGTCAGGCCTTTGGCCTTGGACTGAGAATCTCACCGTCGGCGTCCCTGGTTCCGAGGCTTCTGGACTTGGACTGAGCCACACTATGGCATCCAGTTTGCAGACGGCCTGTTATGGGACTTCTCAGCCTTCATAATCACATGAGCCAATTCCCTTGATAAGTCCCCTCTCATATTTATATACGTGTCCTATTGGTTCTGTCTCTCTGGAGAACTCTAATACAAGCTACAAGTTCTGTTCGTTCTTTTGAGTGTTTGTTTTTTAACATGAAATTTTGCAACTTTTAAATGTTGGCAGCTAATTTAGAAAAAATAATCAACACAGTGAAGTCAAGGAAAACATATCCATGAACTGGATAAGGAAGCTGCCTGCAATCTCAGCCTTACACATTTTTTGTTCCAACAACTAGACTGTGAACATCCTGAAGGCACAAGGCCACTGTCTGTGTTCACTGCTCTATCCCAAGAGCCCCAAGCAGCGCCAGCCAAGGGTGAATGAGAGAGAGAATCATGCACGTGTAACAAGGAACGTGATGGAAACCAACAGTCACGGAGCACCAACTATGTCACAAGCACCATACTAGGTACTTAATGAGCCACCTGAATGCCACTTTGGCACGGTCACGATGGAAGTATTAGCTCTGCTTTCTAGCTATATAGAAACGGAGCTCAGAGGGGTTGTGTCGGTTGCCCAGTGTCACACAGCAGGGATGGTTTCCAGGACTTCCAGACTGCAGTGGCTAAAGCTTCCACTCCAAACTGCCTTGGGTTAGATGGATGGTAAATGAACAGATGGGAGAATAGGTGAGTAGATGATGGTTAATAATAGGTGGATGGATGAATGGATCGTGGATACGTGGATGGATGAATGACTGGCTAGATAGCTGAATAGATGGTAGATGGTTGGATAGATGATGGATAAATGGATGGGTGAATGGATGGATCAATGAATTGATGGATGGATGGATGGATGAACGGATCGTGGATATGCGGATGGATGAATGACTGGCTAGATAGCTGAAAAGATGGTAGATGGTTGGATGGATGATGAATGGATCTAAAAGCCCTTCCTCTAATAAAAGTTCCAGCACAAACTTTCTTCCCTTTCCCCTTCCTATAGCTGCAGAAGCTCCAGTTGTTTCCATTAAGCAGATAAATGAGGTGCCCAAAGAGGGTTACTTTAACTGTTAGCAACAAAACCAGTTTAAACCGTGGGAGGAGTAGCTGTCCTTCCCCTTCACACCTTGGCCAGGTATGAGGCTGAGCGCCGAGCCATCCCCAAATCCTGCTGCAGAACCCACACTTCCTAAGCCCCCCAGTGAGGATCAGGAAGAGCTGCCTCCCTGCCTCCTCTGCCACCTCCGCATGATAATGGGACCCTCCTGAGGGCAGGGAGGGAGATGCACACGACCCCCCAAACCCATAATTTCCCAGTACCTTCGTCCTTCTGAGATTGGGGGCAAGAAAGCTATCCTAGCTGAGTCTGTTTCCTCACCTGCACAAAGAACTAAATCATACTTTACTGGCTGCAAAGAGAAGTAATTATACATGTACAATGCCTCGTACAGAGTAGACGCTTGTTAGGCTTTAGTTCTCTTCCTCTCCATGAACTTATTCCTCTCCCCAAAGGTTAATCCTGGGATAGGCTAACAAACATGAGGAACTGGACTGTGTCTTTCCATAAATTTAGAATTCACACACTCTTTTTGCACAAGGCTGAGTACCCCATTTGAGTCCCAGGCACTTGACCTCAAAGCACGTGTAGTGGAGAGCTAGACTAACCCTCTCAGGCTGGGCCAAGCAGTGTATTTAAAGCTCTTTATGCCTCCCCAAGCACCTGATTCACTGGCGAGCACTGGTCCTCCCTCAGATGCTCAGGATTAATATTTAGTCCCAGCTCAGGTGCCTGAACCAAGCTCAGTTGGTCTCAGAGTGAAAGGGGCATTTTGTTTGTCCCCAGTTCCTCCCACCACAGTCTGCCTTTGCTCTTTATGTGCCCCAGTGAAAACCCAAGGTCTTCTCCAGTTAAAATGGTAATTATGCTTTCCAAGTCAGCAGAAAGACCAAACCTTTCCCAGAACCTCCAAATGGAAAATATGAAACCTGGGCCATAAAAACCAGGCCCAAGCACAGCGAACTGGAATATCAGAAGCAGCGTGCCGTCGCGGAAAGAAGTTGGAGGTGGAGGACCTGGGAGAATTTCCACTCTGGCCTCTGCCCTTGGGGGGACTCTGGGTGAAGTTCCCTAACCGTCTGGTCTCAGCTTTCTCATCTGAATTATGGGATCAACACCCACCGTGCCGACTGCTGAGGCGCTGGCGAGCTGGAGCCTCCGTGGGCATTGTGTTCATTTATTAGCGGTCTGTTAGGTGCTAAGTGGCCAGAATAATTTATCCCATTCAATCCTCACACAAATCTTCTGAAGCAGGTCCTGTTATCTCCATTGGAAGAAGTGAGGCTCAAAGAGAGTGAGCAACTTGACCAAGACCACGCAGCTAGAGAGAAACAGATTGGGGATCACAGGCAGGTTTCTTCACCCCAAAACCTGTGCTCCCAGCCACAGAGCTTTAGAGGTTTCCACTGGAATGCAAGGGTCAGAACTGGAGTAACCTTTTGTGCATTCAGGTAGGAAAGCTGAGGCTCAGAGAGACTGTGACTTGCCCAGGACCATAACTGTATGTTTGTGACCATTCCAAAGTTGCAGCTCCAGTGCAGTCATAGGTGACATTCAGGGTCTCATGTAAAACTTTCCCCTTTGCAAGAGAAACCTTGTGCCCAAGGTACAGGGTACACAGCGACCTCTGTCTGTCTGGAGCAGTGTTCCCAAATGTGCCAGTGGTGGAACCTGCCCCCCCCCACACACACACACTGCCTTGGAGAACAGAGAATCGCCCAGTGGGAAAATTATTGTCTTTGCAATTCTTCAGTGTTGCTGATCATGTTGGAGGGCAAGAAAGACTCAGCTTGGTGCTGATGTTTTTAACACCTCTCTAACACCTATTCATCCCTGTTTCCAACGGAGAGATAGTCTATCTCAGGGTCACCTCCTCCAGCAGACAAAAGACCAGAGTACACAGCTAGAATAATATGGCTTGCTACTGAGGCCCTGAGGGTGGGTTCCGGTTGCTGACTTCTCCATCTGTCGAGGAGAACATTGCCCCTCTGTGGTGTGGTGGCTGTACCGACATCCTCCTGTATGTGAAAAGCGCACACACTCTGCACAACTCACCTTCTGGGTCTGGTCTGGTCTCTCCTCAAGCTGAGCCTGTCATTTCTGTCATTTAATAAGCAGGTATAGAGCGATTCTTATGTATCCAGAGCTCTTCACACGTATTAACTCGCTTAGTCCTCATCACAACCCTATGGGGAGGTACTGCTGGTCTAGCCATTTTACAGATGGGGAAACTGAGGAAGAGTGATTCAGGTCAGACCACTAGGAAGGAGTGAATCCAGATCTGGTGTTTGTCCTTATGGTGGTGAAGCTAGAGAGGCACAGTCTGCCTTGCAGTTGACTGAAGGCCCAGTGTCCCCACACCGTAACCCGGGGGATGGCATCAGAGTGATTCCCACTCCAGAGAGTCCTCCTCCGTTGACAGGATAATGACACCTGCCCAGCAGGGTAAAGGCAGGACTGCACGAGAGTGCGTGTGCATTGTGCGCTCTTACCGAGACCCGTCTGTTCTTCCCTCCCTGCCCACTCGCCATGCTCCTGACGGCATCTCCCTCATGTCCATCTCACCTGCTCACCCGAAGCACACCTGAAAAAGAAACAGGGCTGGGATGGGAGCCGAGCTCCTGACTCCTTGGCCTGCCTCCCTCACTACCTGCTGTGTGACCTTGGTCTCATGCCTACCCTCTCTGGGCTTCCATGTCTTCATCTGTAAACAGGTGGATGTTGTCCCAGAGGAGGGGTCAGAAAAGCACAGCCCATGGGCTGAATCAGGACACTGCTTGTTTTTGTAATTAAAGTCTTGTTGGAAGAGAGCCACACTCTCTTTTACAGATTGTTCGCGGCAGCTTTAGCATTACAGCAACACAGTTGAGTCTTTGTGACAGACATCTAAAATACTTACTATCTGGCCCTTTAAAATTTTCCAATCCCCATCCTAGAAGATCTGGGCAGACTTTGTTTTGTTCACTGAGATTCGCTCAGAGCCTAGAATAGTGCCTGGCCCAGCAGACTTTCAATAGATACTTGTCAAATGAATGACTAAATCTCTAAGGTCCCTGCCAGCTTTGATTGTCTAAGGTCATGATCATGATTTGTGGATCAGGGTCACCTCCAAAGCCTGTGACCTATGTGTTTCCTCCTGCTGTCATTGGGCAGACTGCTAAGGACTATGACTGTCGTGAAGATAACTGCTTAGATCTCTCTTCAAGAAGGAATCTCTGCTGTTCAGCCACAAAGAGAGCAGAGAGTTGACAGCCTCAAGCTGTTGGGTCCTTCTGGATCCACCTCATCTTTCGAGCCAAGGCCAGGCATTTCCAGCATAGGGCCTGGCCAATTATGCCAGTAGGGGACTCCTGTAGCTCCCCACTGGCTGGCCAGGACTTCGTCAGATGCTCACGGGGGTCTGAGTCTCTCCCTGCCGATCCTGCCTCCTCTCCCTTTGTCTTTCACAGATGTCACCTGTAATAAACCTCTGGCACAACTGCTTTCTGCAGGACCTGAATCACAAGGACCAACTCCTCAGCATGCATTTATCAAGCACCCACTGTTTAAGGAGCACTGAACTGGGAGCTGCAGGGTGGGACCTATTCATCTGAAGAACAGGGCCAGTTGGCAGCCCCGAGGAGCTCTTCGGGAAGAAAGTACAATCAGCCTACATGTCCACACTCCAAGGGCAAGTCCCTATGGGCTCCAATATTCAGAGACTTGTGGAACTTTCCAGCAGAACTTGGTGGGCATGTGGTAGCACCCATGCCATTTGTAGAGGAGGAAACTGGTCTCACAGAGGAGAAGGTGTTGGGGACCAAGGGGGCCAATGACTCCCGCCCTCCTGAGTTTGGAAGCCACAAGAAGTGGGCACAGAAATAGTGCAAGTGCAGATTGCAGGGTCAGCTTTATTGGAACCACCGATTGGAGAGCGAGGTTCAGATCTAAGGCCAAGTGCGAATCCTTAAGACTTCCCACACAGAGTCAGATTCAACCATGCAGCTCAGGCCTCCTTCCCAGCCCGAGAGCAGGGGCTGAGTTGTGCCCCCTCGGTTTCCCATCCCAAAGTCACCATCAGCGAAGTCACTCCTCTCCCAGAGAAAAGGCTGAGTCGGGCTTGCAAGAGGCCAGGCATGTCTACCTCTCAGTTTTTTACCCTACAGAGGGGACAGCAAACAGTCTTCTCTCTTTGGACTCTCAGGAGTGCAAATTAACAGTAGAGACATCTCAGATCACACACGGAGGCTGTTAGTGGCAGAGTTGGAACCAGAAGGAAAGAGAAACTGACATTATGAGCACAACATATTGAGAGGCCTGGCAGGAAAGAGACAGCACCCCCACTGCCGGAATCTGGGAAGAGTGTAACAAGGGACCAGTCGCAGAGCGTGGGCCAGTTGAGGGCTGTTGAGGTCAGGGTCCAGCAGAAAGGACGGCATCACCACCCCCAGGCTGCAGGAGGAAACCGTTCCTGGAGCCCAGGGGGACTTAGAGCTCGGCGGAGGGGCTGCCCGAGGGAGCTGAAGTTCTAGAGGGACTTGGACACGGCCTGAGCACCAGCACTGCAGCGGGGAAGGAGTGGGGAAGAAACACCCAGGCCCTCTCTCGTCCACCGCTGAGCTCCTACCAGGGCCTCCCATTGGCTGAAGCGCAGAGCAAGGGATTCCGGGTAATGACAATGTCCACAGGGCCACCTTCCCAGGCACAGCAGCAAGACATGGATCTGATGGGTGGGGGGTGTGGGAGGGAGGGAGGGGAGCAAAACACGGGAATAAGACACACTCAGTGGCTGAGCCATGTGCTTTATGCACAGCGTTTCATTGAGTCCTCCAGGACGCTTTTACAGATGAGGAAGGTGAGGATCAGAGAAAAAAAGAAACTTGGTCAAAGGAAAACAGCAAAGTCTCTGGGCCAATACTGGACCCTCTGTCTTTGGAGCCTTTCCACTGCCTCACGGGTCCACACCCTCACAGCAGACCAGGCGAGGGGTCGCCAGGCTTCCCAGGCTCTGGCTGGGTCACTGCCAGGCAGGGGAAGGCTTGACTGAAACGTGCCAAAGTTTTATACATTCATCCTGCTTTCGTTCCAAGTGCCATTTTATTTGCCAGTTCTGTAGCAAAGTGCAAGTCTCTGTTAATCAAGCCCCAAAGGCCATGGACTCTGCAAGCTTTAGGCTTCATTACCCAAATGCACCCCTCATTACGTTTCTCTAGACATTTGGAGGCATCTGTTCAGCATTTGGCTGTGAAACACTCAGACCCTTCCTTTCAGATGAATGTCTCAGCAGACAACTGGAAAACAGCAGAACAGGCGGGTGCGAGAGGGGCCTCCCCTGTCGTTAACGGAGCAGACAGAAGATCCTCTGGAGTCGGGGGTGCAGTGAAGAGGGGATGGGAGGGACCCTGTCCTCAGGTTCCAAGTAGTGGGTGCTTCGTAAATCGTTCCTAAATGCATGAGTACCTACTGTATGCCTGTAAGTACCATATGCTGTTCTGGGGAAGTACCCAGCACAGAGCCAGACATCCAGGTCCAGACTAGCGGAGTGGTTAACATGCCTCTGGGCCACAGAGCCTGTGTTTGAATCCCAGCTTGCCTGCTCATTGGCTGTGATCACAGACAAGCACTGGCCTTTTTGTGCTCAGTTTCCAAATCTGTAACACAAGAATTATAAACAAGGACCAAAATCCTAGTACGTACCTTACAGGATTGGTGAAAAAATATTAGATGGTGTAAGAGTTGGAAAATAGTTAACCCTGTAACTGGTGTATAAAAAGCATGTGATAAATGACAACTGTGGTTATTTAAATTATCTCTGTGACCCCGGGCAGGTTACTTAACCTCACTGTGCCTCAGTTTTTGCATGTATAATTGGAGATAAAACTGCAACAGCCTTATAGGGTTGCTGTGCAGATTGCAGAAGATGACAGACGTGACGTGCGTAGCACAGGCTGCCTGGCAGCCAGTACGAATTCCCTAAATTCCCTCTCTTGTCAGCAACCATCACCATCATCCGCAGCCCTCATCTCTCTCTCCCTGCCCAACGCTTACTCATCCTGCATGGGTCCCTTCCTCCAGGAAGTCCTCCATGACCTTGCTCTGGCACCTTAAAGCAGCTGCCCAACTTTAACCCTCCCTCTTTTATTGTATTAAAATGACCACCTCCCAGGCTGGTCACCCCACCTGCCTCTTCCTCCCTGGGGCCGTGGTCTGGTTCCTTGCCTTTCTACCCTCCCAGTACCTACACCAGGGCATGCCCCAGAATAGGCTTTCTTTCCATCAGTGTCAGTAGAATGAGTTGAATTGAACTACACTTAATAAATGTAAGTTGAGACAATCTAAATATAGGTAGTGAGGGAAACAAAAGAGACTGTACAAGAAAGATATAATCCCTGGCTTCCAGGAGGTGAGATTCTGTGGGGAGAGAAGCATGCCAAAATTTGGTGACATAGGTAGGTATGAGACCAATATTATTCTCCCCATTTTTCAGATTATAAAACTGAGGATCAGAGAGGTTAAGTCAGTTGCTCCAAATCACCCAGCATAGAAGTGTCGGGCCTGATCCAGAACGCAGGCCTGTGATAGCTTCCCCACTTCTAATGCCCTGTTGGACCCCACCAAGCCTGGGAGGGACTTGCCATTTCTCTTTTCTGCTTTTACTCCATGGCTGCATCTTGAGCAGCCCCAGCTCCGATGCATTTTACCAGCATTTCCTTCTGCTCACATCCAAATTCCTGGGTCCAGCCAATCGCCAGGGCCCCTGCCCAGGACACATCAAAATCGGAGGGGAAATTTCTCGTGTCTTCCACATTCTACATCTAGAATCAAGGATTTCACTCAATTCTACATTGTGTTGGAAGCTGCCAAGTACACCCTGAACAAAGTAGAAACATATCTGCAATTTCTCGTGTCTTCCACATTCTACATCTAGAATCAAGGATTTCACTCAATTCTACATTGTATTGGAAGCTGCCAAGTACACCCTGAAGAAAGTAGAAACATATCTGCCCTCATGGCGTGTGTGTGTGTGTGTGTGTGTGCGTGTGTGTGTGTGTACACACGAGCAGTGAAAGAGGGAAATAAAAGAGGAGTGGGTCTTGAAGAAGGTGGCTGGGGAAGGTCTCTGCAAAAAGGTGATACTGAAGCCGAGACCTTCTTCTCCAGACTTGACTTTAGACAGCCCCACCCCACACACCTGGCTGCTTAGGATAAAAAGTCTTCTTAGCTCTTGCTGCTGCAGCAGTGGTCTTGTTCCTGTGTCTGTCCCGTTGTCTATAGATGCGTGTTTGCAGATGGACTGACTGATGGACTCTGAACAGCACTGTGGCTTTGATGGGGCATTTGAGCCTCATTATCTGACCTCCACTCCAAGGGAAGGATCACATGAATTGCAATCATGCTGTGACTTCCAGCTTGTCCCTAGCCAGGGTCACCAAACTGAGAGAGGAAATGAAAGCCAAGGGGGCCACTTGGGAGCACACAGGCTGGGAGTCAGATGCCACAATATGTCATTTAACTCATCTATGCCTCAGTTTCCTAATTGGAAATGGGGATCGACCTCTTTGGCTGTTTGTAGGGATTAAAATGTAGGCTATTATCAGGCTATTATTAGGAAAATCACATCAAATTCAAGGATTCCAGGAATCCTGGTCTTGGCAGATAAGCAAACATTTGCTCACACAGACAATAATGAATTTGAATTAACATTTATTCCTGTAGTCATTGGGCTTTTTTCTGAGCACCAACCTGCTGACTGCTCTTTACTTCTGCTTTGGATAACCCCAGTCTAGGGTCCCACTGTCCCCACCAAAAAGTTGTGTGACCTTGGGCAAAGTACGTCACCCCTGTGAGCCTCTGTTCCCACATCTATAAAGTAGGAATGGGAGAATTAAATGAGACAATGTCTAAATGCCTGGTGGGGAAGGTGGTGCACAGTAGGTCTAGATAAATAATAGCTTCCCCTTCCTGGAATGGCTTTATTTCTGCCACCCAAAGGTCCCATGGTGCTTTCTTGTGGGTGGGGACAATAGGAGGGGAATTTGGGAGAAACCCCATCTCATTCATTCATCCATTAAATAAAGTTCATACTATGTGCCACGTGGGAAGGAGAAGCCCATGGAGATCCTCATCACTGAATCTGGCCCTCTGGCCAGAGCTAAAACAACTACAGTCCCTGCCTCCGGGGGCTTCTGTCTGAGGGTGTCAGGCCTGAGCAGCAATGGTGATAATGTGCAGGCAGTGCTAAGACAGTGTCCCCTAGGCTGGGGCAGCCCTCAGAGAAGGTGACTTTCTTCTGGGTCTTGAAGGTTCAGTAGGAGCTTTCAGAGCCTATGAGAGCATTCTAGAGAGGGCACAGCATTGCAAAGACTTGAAGAATGCAAATAGGGGTCCATTGTAACTCCGTAAGGAGGAGAGCAGGATGGAAGCGACCCATCACGCAGGGCCTTAAGTGCTGGGCTAACATGGAAGACAGTGTTAGAGAGTGAAGGGGAAGGTGGAGTTCAAGGATGAGAGTGTCAGAGTGGGGGGATCAAGGATGGGAGTGTTAGAGGCGGGGGTGGATCGAGAACGTGAATGTTAGAGAGGGGGGTGGATTAAGGATGGGTATGCTAGAGATGCAGGGGAGGGGATCCAGGCTGGACAAATGGGATACTGCCATACTCTGAAGGGTGCTGGACGCCCGTCTAAAACCCATCACAGTATCACACTAAGGCATCTCACTCTCCAGATATCCCAATGACTGCTTGGGGACCTAGAAGCCAATTTGCCAGTGCTATGGTGAGAAAAATAATTATGCATTAACGGCAAGCTCTGTGCTCATCAGAGTCCTATTTCCATTGGTTTTAGGTTTTCAGGTCTATAAATCCTAAATGTGCCTTGTATTTCATTTTTCCACCCTTTAAGGACATCTGTTTGACATTTGCCTCGTGCGATTGGGAAGGGAGTCGGTGCTGGGTAAGTTCCTTTTGAATGTCTTTGCCTTGAAGTAAGAGGTCACGAATGTGTCCGAGAGCATCCGCAGCAGTCTGTTCCCTTCCCCAGCCCCTCAGGCCAGTGCCGACCTTTCCATCCTCAGGTGCTTTATGGAGATGGCTCGATTTCCAAGTCAGTGTATTAAAAACGAGATTTTTAGGTCAATACAGGGCAACTTCACATGTTTTCAATTTACAGTTTCCAGTCCAGCATGTTGTAATATAGATTTTATATACATATATAGTCAGGGTTTTTCTTTCCTTTTCTTTTTTTCCTGCCATTGGGATTTACTTTGCCTATATATTTCCATTTTAATTTGGCCAAATAGTGCTAAGCTGAACCTGAGGGCTTTCGGTAGGAGACAGATGCTCACGTAAATTTCAAAGTTGCTGGTTGGCAGTGGTGGTACCCAGAGGCCCCGTAAACAGATGGGCATTTACTGAGCACCTACTTTGCGTGGCTGCTCTACCCCAGGCTTTTTCTATGCCCTCTCACCTTTGTTTTCCAAACTGAAATGCCTTTTGTTCTGATTATAAAGTTAATGCCAGATACATTTTTAAAAAATCAAACAGTATAAAATGAATTCAGTAGATCACAAGCATTGACCATGAGCACCTACTTTGCGTGGCTGCTCTACCCCAGGCTTTTTCTATGCCCTCTCACCTTTGTTTCCGAAACTGAAATGCCTTTTGTTCTGATTATAAAGTTAATGCCAGATACATTTTTAAAAAAATCAAACAGTATAAAATGAATTCAGTAGATCACAAGCATTGACCATATGCTTATCCCAAAGGGATAAAAAACACTGTTAACAATTTGACCTGTACTTCCAGATTTATCTGTGTATATCAAAAAATATACAAATATCTGTATGTTATAAAAATTCTACAAAAATTGAATAATACCCTCCACAGTGTTCCAAAATCTGTTGCGAGTGTGTGCATTTCTTTTCTTTTCTTAACTTAGATTTCACTCCAAGTCACTGAATGTGGATCTACCTGACTCTGTCTCATGGGTGCGGCATATTTTATTGAGTGGATGGGGCACCTTCTTAGCTGAACCTGCCATCAATCAACTGCCGGATATTTGCCATTTTTTGCTGTTATAAACAGGGTGGTCCTGAACCTCCTCATTCATACATCTTTGCCTCTTGCTCAAATTACTCCCCAGGATCAGTTCCACCTAGTGGTATTGCTGAGTCAAAAGGTATAATAAACATTGTCATTGATTCAAATCGCCAAGTTGATACAGTGTAACCAATTTCCACACCCAGTAACTGAGAAGTAGAGGAAATCTCCCCCATCCCCTTGCCTCAATCACCTCATTTAAACCTTACGAAACGCTGCAACAAAAAGCCTCATTTTCTCCAATGCCCCTGGAAAACTAAGGATTACTCCCCAGGATCAGTTCCACCTAGTGGTATTGCTGAGTCAAAAGGTATAATAAACATTCTCGTTGATTCAAATCGCCAAGTTGATACAGTGGAACCAATTTCCACACCCACTAACTGAGAAGTAGAGGAAATCTCCCCCATCCCCTTGCCTCAATCACCTCATTTAAACCTTACGAAACACTGCAACAAAAAGCCTCATTTTCTCCAATGCCCCTGGAAAACTAAGACAGCAAGATGCTCAATTCTCATGGTCGAAGATTCTGCCACCCCACCACCCACTGGGGTAGTCTGACTGCAGGAGAAAGTATCCAAGCACAAGATGAAAGGTGCTCTGGGCTGGGCTGTCCTCAGAAACCCTGCAGCAGTACGTGCTGCCCAGGAAGGTGAGGCAAAGCGTGGGCCCCAACGGGGCACCAGTGCCCGGACAAGAGAGGGCACCCCCCGGCAGGAGGAGGCAGCTGCGCCCCGGGAGTGGGGTGGAAGTCCCCCTCTGCAGCCAACAACCACCTACGGTGGCCCAGCCAGTACTTGCCCCCTCCCTGGACTTGGTTTCCCCATCTGTCAGAGAGAGGGAAGGGTTATCTGCCCTGCTGCCCCTTGGGCCTGTGCTGAGGTTTAATCCCACCAAGGACATGGAAGGAGACATTTCTGGTGGTTATTCTCCCAGGACAAGAATTCTGGGCCTAAAGATTTCCCCGCCCCCTGCCTGGCAGTCCCCTGTCCCCTCCCCATCACCCCAATTTGAGAGACTGATCATTTCCCCTGATCTGCTGCTCAGCCTGCCTGCTCCCCACCTTCTCTGCTCTTATTAAAGCTCTTGAGTCCTTTTTATTGAGTTATAAAACCAGAATTGTTTTTGGATGGGGTTGGTAAAAGGGCCTGGAAACTTGGTAATCTGAACTTCTCAGGTTTGTAGAGAGATCTTGTTGCTCGGAGAGATAATGAGGGCTGCGTTTGCAAGTATTAAATTATTTTCATTTTTTAGATCGCGCCGGAGGCAGCTGGGCTCTGGGCTGAGCTCTGCTTCCGCCACTGCAATGGGAAGCTGGATGGGGCTGCTGGTGCAGCCAGCTAGAGGGGGACTGGAGAGGCTGGGGCCGCACCCTGCAGGGTGACAGTGCCCGGTCCCCACCCCCAGGAGGGAAGGCAAAAAGCATCTGTCCAAATCACCTTTTTAAAAAAGGGGTGGGGTCAGTGCTGTGGACCAAAGGAAACTTCCTCCAGTATCCAAGGCCACCTGGGACAGGGGCAGGTGGCCCCGAGTCCACTAATTCTGCCACCATTCACTGTGTGACTTTGGGCAAGTCACATGCACACTCTGGAGAACTCTGAGGTTCACCCTCCTTCCTTGAGGCTGGATTTCTCTCCCTGTAGAACAGCTGGGCCCACTATCATCCTGGGTCCAGATTCCTGCAGCCATAATCCCAATCATCATAAAGGACCTCATGGTAGCTGCATAAATACCGATACCATCTGCTACTTCAGGAATACCTCCAAGGCATCGGCTGGGGTCCAGCACCTTCTGCATGCTCTCTCTAATGCTCACGGTAATAACAATTCAAAATAATAACGATAACAAGTGCTAATGTGTACTGAGTGCTCACACAGCCTCCAAGGTTGTCGCAATGGCCAAGTGGGTAAAGATATGAAAAGCACATAGAATAGTGTCTGGTTGCGCCACTTCCCTACAGAACCAAAGGCCACGGACTTGAGTGGCAGAAGTGGGATTCGAACCTGCACTGCCTGCCTCTCTCTGCATCCACCCGACTGGGCACGATGAGGAACTCAATGAGGTTAAGAAAACTGTACCAGGTCCCTCAGAGAGTGAGGGATGGAGCTGGGACTTGATCCCCAAACCATGTCCCGCTACCACATAGCACTGTTCGTGGAGGGGTAGGGGGCGTAGGGAGGGG
>NW_007730814.1:127820-135898 GCF_000696425.1 Galeopterus variegatus | reverse complement strand
GGGGCTGCTGTGTTATGAATAGTTCCAGAAGGGAAGCCCAGGAGAGGTCCAACCGCCCAAAGAAAGGAGAGGGCTCCAAGTCACCCCAACTGCCCCAATCCAGTGTTCCCAGGCCTGTCTGCATGTGTGCACCGAGAAGGGCAGCACCATTCTTCTTAGGCAAAGTGCAAACTGTGGCTAGTTTTAATGTTTCATAAGTCCCTGTCCCTCCCAGCCCCCAGACGCCAGCTCAAGAGTACACACTGCACCAAGACCATTTAGCTCTGCGACGGGCAGATCCCCCTCTCCCTGGAAAAGCCGGCGTCGGCCAGTGACTGCATTCTATTTCCCATCTCTGGCATGACGGGCCCAGAAACTAAACAGCATCCACGGGGCAGGACTATTTCGAGACAGCAGCTCCGTTATAAAATAAAGCGCCTCTTTCGGAGCTGGGCTCTGGATCCCGTCAAAACGACGTGTGTCTTTCCTTTCCTTCCTCGAGAAGGTGAAATACAAGCCTGTAATAACACTGTATCCCTGTTCTCCCCTGGACAAGAGTCAAAACTTGAATCTGATAAATCTGAAATCAACATTCATTTTCTAATTGGACTTCACGGGGTTGGACATGGTGCCAGAGCCGGTGGCATTTCACGTCGTATGTTATTGTTGGTGCCGACAGAAGAAATGAATCTTTCAGGAGATTCAAAAAGAAATTAATATTTCCGCCATTCCAGGGAACTAAATACCCACCTATTTTACTTATTACAAAGGGGGCCTATGTCTGGCCCTCAAAAATTTGCAGTGATCACAGAGGCAGACCGTGGGGTCCCCCTCACCCCTGTACACTTGTTTGCAGACCAAGGACCCTCTCTCCTTGTTCTCAACATGAAAAATTCTGCTCACCTTCCAAGAGCCAGTTCAGAAGTGCCCACCTTTGAGATTCTTCCCCTACTCCCCTAGTCGTCAGGCACCGCTTCTTGGTGATCAGTGATCCAGGGTCTGATGCGTCCTGGCACCTTCCTAGCCCATTCATTGTCCTTACCTGGTCCTTTGCCACTCCCAAAGCAACCCGAGGGCAGAAAGAACACCCTACTCTTCTTTTCTCACAGTTCCCAGAGCAAGCATGGTGCCCAGCACCCAGGAGGTGCCCCT
Organism: Galeopterus variegatus; assembly: GCF_000696425.1. Taxonomy (NCBI): domain Eukaryota; kingdom Metazoa; phylum Chordata; class Mammalia; order Dermoptera; family Cynocephalidae; genus Galeopterus; species Galeopterus variegatus. The sequence continues at coordinate 134,767 of NW_007730814.1, read as the reverse complement.
CGAATGCTCGTTGACCTAATATATAATTATTACTTTTATTATTAGTGTAAGTAGTGATGCTGAACCAGCAGATTTTGCACCTCTCTTCCTGGGGACACCTGCCCGTGTCTAGAGACATTTTTGATAGTCACAATTAGGGAGGACAATGCTAATTGCATCTAGTGGGTAGAGACAGGGTAGCAATATGACTTTCGTAGCTCCCTATGCACTTTTGCCTTTGGAGCGTTTTCCTCCATAAAAATTTTTTTTAAAAATTGCATTTTAAAACTGAAGCCTGCCCAGTTAGCTCAGTTGGTTAGAGTGTGGTGCTAAAACACCAAGTCAAGGGTTCAGATCCCCGTACCAGCCAGTCACCAAAATCAAAAAAACAAAAAAATTCCCAGTGGTATAAAGAGGAATATCATTGAGGCTGGATTTATTATTAAATATTCCTTATCATTACATTCATTTTTTCTTCTCATTTAAAAATTAAATTAAAATATTTTTGTTGGGCATTGAAAATATTTCTACTGCATGCTACCTCAAAGTATCATTTTTGCTGGGGTAAGTTGGCCTTGGGCAGAGGCCAGAGATGCTGCTAAACATCGTGCAATGCATAGGACAGCCCTACAACAAAGAAGTATCAGCCCCAAAATGCCGATATTGCCAAGGTTGAGAAACCTGCCATAAAGGAAAACTGCAGAATGTGAGAGCCTGGAAATTCAACATCTGAGCTCCCACAACTGAAATACAACCCTGGAAAGACATAACTTTTGGTAATTAGCGAGGCTTTAGGGTAGGAAAGAAGTCAATGAACACAGCACACAGATGCATGAGAGCATGCATAAAAAACACATATTTTGCTCACAGTCAGCTATGCAAGCAACGGACAACACTTCATTATTCAGACAAACTGGGGAAATCCCGTGACGCCTCCTGCCTGTGGCCACTTCTCATTATCGTGAAATGACGCTCACTGCTCCACAAAGCAGCTCAGGGGCACTGACGTGGTGCCCTTCACCTGCCTTCTAAGGTGTCCATGGCAAACCTGCCCCTGAAGCAGTTTCAAGGAGGATTCTTCTGGAAGAGGCATCAGGTAACACAGAGTTTAGACTTGGGGTCTGTATTTGTGTTCTCCAGAGAAACAGAACCAACAGGATGTTGGGGGCTGGGGGTGTCTAAGAAATAGGCTAACAAGATTGTGGAGGTGAGTCCAAAATCCCTGGCAGGGGAGGCTGGCAGGCTGGAGACCCAGGGAAGAGCTGATGCTGCAGCTCAAGTGCAAAGGCGGTCGCTGGCAGAATTCCCCATGCTCGGGGCAGGTCAGTCTTTTGTTCTACTCAGGCCTCCACCTGACTGGATTGGGGCCCACCCACATTACGAAGGGTCATCTGCTTTACTTAAAGTCCACCAATGTTTTTATTAATATTTTATAATTATAGGGGTACCATGACCCAGCCAAGCTGACAACACAAAATTAGCCATCAAAAGATCTAAAGATTGTTTTTACTCTCAGGTCTCTCTCTCTCTCTCTCTCTCTATCTCAAGACCAGTGAGCGACTATACTGGAAGGGAAAATCCACCAGGCTCACATCCAAAGGAGGCAGTGAGCATCCACAGAGCATGCATTGCGCACCAGGCACCTGGCAAACATGATCTGATGTCACTCTCACTTGAGGCCTGGGAGGGGCAGGTCGATACCCTCATCTGACGCTGAGGATGCTGAGCCTCAATGCAGGGGTGTGACTCACCCAGGGTCCCACAGCTGGTCATTGACAGAGCCAGGACTCAAACTCAGGTGCCTACCAAACCCAAAGCTGTGCTCTATCGACTCCCCAGCAGCAGCTACCAGGAGACATGAGGGGAAAGGACAGAGGCAGCCAGATAGAGGGAAGAGCCCTGGGTCAGAGTATGGACTACCTGTGACCCCTGGGCGACAATGTTTACTGCTCAATCACTGTGAGCAATGCCTCCTTCCCCCTGACACTCTCACACCAGGTTCTCCCCTCACTCACTTGCACATATACACGTACATTTGGAATATTTAGATAATATATGTAAGGTGCCTAATAGCACGTGCATATTTAGTGCATATTGGAAAGGTGGTAGTCATTATTATAGTAATAACTAACTAATGTGCATGTGGTAGTAAAAGGGTCATATGTCAAAGGGGAGAGGTGGGGCATTAAAAAGTAGGGGGAGGCAACTTACAATTAATGAAACTATGTTTTTTTTTGCTTTACTTTTTTGGCGGCTAGCTGGTATGGGGATCTGAATCTGTGACCTTGGTGTTATAAGGCCATGCTTGACGAACTGAGCTAATTGGCCAGCCCAGTTAATAAAGCTATGGAGGTGAACCTGCTGCCCACATGATACCACAAAGCTCAATAATAAATGATCAACAGCTTCCTTCATTCAAAGAACATTCTGCCCAACCCCAGGTGATCCTCCTAACTGCCTGCTGAAGTGGGCAGGGCAGGTGCTTTATGCTTATCTGATAGGTGAGAAGTCTGTGGCTCAGAGAGGCTGGGTGCCTTGCCCAAGGGCACACAGCATTCTGCTTTAGGAATTGGAGCCATGCTTCCTGTAGCTGGGGAGGCCATTGCCTTTTCCATTGGGAGTAAATGGCCCAGGGAAGGAAGATTGTGGAGGGTCTTCAAAGAGTCTGGGAATCTGTTTTGTTCATTTCTCACATCGAATTGGGATCCAAACTCCTCCCCTGCATGGGGAGTCATAAGAATTAGCAACAACCTATGAGAAGGTCCCAGCCCAGTACCTGGCACAAAGTAGGCGATTGATGAGCAGGAGCTGCTATTATTATCCTTATTATTCTGGCTTCCTGGCTCAGCCTTTTGATGATGCTGCAGCACTCAAAATCCAGAGGTCCTCGATGGAAAGAGGGGATTGAAAGTATTGTGCCTGTCTTTCACTTCTTTGTTCTACCCCATCGTTCCAAATGTCTCCCAGGCCAAAGATTTCCATGGCAGCTGCACAGCAATTCCCTATTTTTCACCTCGAATGTTCCTATTTATGGTTTGCAATTGTTGGCAGGCATGCGAGGTGAGGACTTCTCATTTTCACCAAGAAGGCCCAGAGCCATGACATCATTCTGAAGTTCCTGGGCTTGTTCTTGACAATGTGTCTACCCTCCACGTGCAGACACGGGGCTGGGTTTTCTGCATGACACACAAGGCTGGGAACATTGAAGGTGACAGCCATGGTGTGGAAGGAGCTGCAGGAGGAAGACGAAAAGTCAAGAGCAGACCTCTGTGTGGATGGGGAGTCGGGTTGCAAATGACAAGCAGGCTGGGGAATCCGGCCCTTCCTCTTCGACACAATGGCAGAGGATTTTATTTTCTTTAAAAAAAAACGTGTTTTTTTGACTTTGGGGAAAAGCATCGGTTGAGTTCATCGTTCCCCTCATTTCATGAATCACTCTCACCACTGGTCCATTCAAGGCATCTCTTGATTCGTTTACTTATTTCTTTCCCTTTATCCTCATTCCCTACCTCATTCCCCTCTCCCATGGACAACCGTCCTCATGTGCACGTCCCATGTCCCTCGTATGCATCCTATTTGCATGCCGGCCTTTTTATTTACATGATTGGTGTTGGGCTATAAGACTCTTATTTCTTACTTTCTTCACACAGCACTAAGTTTGCAAAGATCTTTATGGATGCTGCTAACTACTGCATGGTACCCACGGTGTTTGTCCACCACCTTTAATGTACCTGTCCCCCCAGGATGAACTCCTAGATTGCCTCCAAATGTCCCAACAACCCTGTGATAGGTATCTCGTGTATGTCACCCTGTGGAGCGGTGTAAGAATTTCTCTGAGAAATCATATTCATGTGGGTCACAGGGTGCACGTGTGCTTAATTATCCCAAGGCAGCCTGGGGACAGCTGCAGCAGTCTCAGCCTTCCCACCAGCCATGCACAAGGTTCTCCATATCGCATGTTCCTGCCGACACTTGGCATTAGCCTGCTTTCCCTTTTTCACTTTTTTGCCAGTCTGATAGGTATGAAGTGGTATCTCCTCATTTTAATTTGCATTTCTCTATGTACTGCTGTGTTTGAGCATCTCTTCCTTTGCTTGGTAGTCTTTGGGGTTTCCTCTACTGTGAACTGCCTGTTCCTATCCTTTACACAATTTTCCCCATGCAGTTCCTCTCTTTTTCTTGTTGATTTAGCAGAATTTCCGTGGGTATTCTTGATATTAGTCCTTCGTCCATTTCTGACATTGTAAACACTGTCTCTGAGTTTATCTGTCTGTAACCCAATTTTCCCCATGCAGTTCCTCTCTTTTTCTTGTTGATTTAGCAGAATTTCCGTGGGTATTCTTGGTATTAGTCCTTCGTCCATTTCTGACATTGTAAACACTGTCTCTGAGTTTATCTGTCTGTAACTTGCTCCAAAGTGTCCTTCACTGAGCAGAAATCTTCCATTGTATTATAATCAAATCCATCCCTTTTTTTTTTTTTTCCACTTATGGCTTGTACTTTTGAAACATACACACAGTAGTTTCCCACAAAAAAAATGTCCTCCTGTATTATCTTCTATTGATACCATAGTCTTTAAAACTTAAGTCCTGCTGTATCTAGAACCCACCTTCGTAAGTAGCAGGAGGTAGAGAATCCAGGGTTTTATTTGCCTCCATTTGGTTAGTCAGTTTTCCCAACTCCAGTCACTAAATTGTTCATTCTATCCCCCAGATGTGTGGGGGCACCTTTATCCTACCCTGAGTCCCCATACGCACACACGGGTCATTCTCTAATCTCTCTGTTCTGTTCCCCTGGTGTCCAAATGAATGTTCTTATTTCATGCTGTTTTTATTACTATATCCTTGGGTAGGGAAAGTCTTGATTCTGCTTTCCTTTTTCAAAGTTGACTCAACTATTCATGAAACTTTATTCTCACAAAAATATTTTAGAACATATTTATGAAGTTCCCAAAAATATCTAGCTGAAATTTTGATTGGGCCCACATTGACTCAATAGCTTAATCTGCGACAGTCGACATCTTTATAACATTAAGTAAGGCTGTTAAAGATTATGAATATCTCCCCACTTTCCATATTTTATGTTTTTGTCCTTTAATATCAAATGTTTAAACTTTCTCCATAGAGGTTGTATGTATTCTTTTGTTAATTCTTAGGTTTTACTGCTGTTGTGAATAGTATCGTGGTTTATGTTATTTTCTTTATACATTAGTACATATAATTTTTATATTTTTTATATACATTATTACATTTTCTAGTTGGTTATTAATGATGGACAAAAATGCTACTGATTATTTAAAGTTAATCTTTTATTTGGATTCCATGCTTGACTTACTCTTTAGTTTTGATTTGATTCTGTTGTTTCTTTAGGAAAAGGATCATTTATTCTGAAAAAAACATATTGCATTTTTTTACACTTATTTTTCTTTTCCCTTTCTTTCTTTTGAAATTTTTGTCTGTCTGTCTGTTTATTTATGTGTTTTAAAAATAATATTGGCTAGCTGTCCCTTGGGGAAGAGGAGTCATGATACAGGCATCACTGTGCTCTCCCTAATTGTGCGGAAAAATAGATTAGAGTTGCTCTGTTAAAAAATAGAGGTTGCTATAGATCTTAAACACATGACTTTTATGAATTTAAAGAAACTTTCATTTTATTGGCAAGTGGTTTAATTATAAGGAAGAATATGTTTTTCAGCATCTATTTAAATTTTTTCGAGTAGATTTGATTTTTTTTTTTCAAATAATTTTTCTTATATAAAACCATCCTTGCTTTCCTGGGATAAACTCTACTTGATTATGATGTATTATTTATTTTACAGGCTTTGGGATTCAGTTAGCTAGCAATTTATTTAGGGTATTTTGCAATTATACTCAGTAAGTAAAATGACCTGTAAGTTCTTTTCTTTTTTCTTTTTTGTCATTAATAAAGTTTATCATGAAAACAGGTTGGTGTGGGGACATAGGTTGGGTGGCTCTGATGAAGTAGTGTAGCTTCTTCACATTGATGACATACTTGCTGAGGGCAGGGGTCAAGTCCTCCACGATTAGTGTGTACTTACAGTCCTGGGTCTTGCTCCGGGAGCTGTGGGAGGCTGCACCCTTCATTTCGCAGTGCTGCAGAGCATCATTGGCAATGTCTGAGATGAATTTCTGGGCAGTTAGGGTGATAAACAGAATTACGCATGGGTCTGAGGCCTCAAAGCCAGCACAGTTCAGGTAGTAACCAGTCACAGCATCAGGGATCATAGGGGTATAATCCTCCAGCTGCATCGAGAAGTCCACCAGAGGCATGCTGGACATCATGGGCTTCGTGTCTCCGTTGGCCACACTTGGCAGTATGTAAAAACCCTGTTGGACACGGCCTCCTCCGGAGGTACTGCACCACACTCAGACACTGGAGCCTCGCCCGTCCAGGCCCTCACCCAGCCCACACAGCCACGGATCCTGTGCCCCCAGACATGGTTCCAGCCCCAGGCCCCCCTGCAGTAGCCACAGGGCTGGCCTGGTTCTCCATGGTGGTGCTGGTGGGCAGTACGGTGGGAGCCAAGACCAGAGCGCTGGGCCAGCACCACCTCAGGGTCTGCCTATAATTTATTTTCTTGGATATTTTTTGTCTGATTTTGCAACCAATATTATCCTGGCTTCATAAAATGAGCCAGGTAGTTTTCACTCTTATATTTTGTGCAATGTCTTTGAAGAGATCAGAACTAGTCAGTCTTTTTACAGTTTGTCAAAATTTGCCTGTAAAGACATCTGGGCCTGCAGCTTTTGGGGAGCAAAGTCTTTGACTAACATTTCAAAATTTTTAATACTTTTTGGCTTATTCAAGTTTTCCTTTTTTTTCCTTGTGCCAAATATTGGCATTTTATGTTTTTTAAAGATATATACCCATTTCATTTAAATTGTCAAATCTTTTTTTTTTTTTTGTCTTTTTTCGTGTCCGGCAACGGATCGCAACCCTCAGTGTCG